>NC_079436.1:1918488-1988488 GCF_903798145.1 Danio aesculapii | reverse complement strand
TTACATCAGCATTAAAGTCTTATCTTGATAATGAAAACAGGACGTGACTCGAGCCACAACAGAAGTCTGTGAGAATGTTCATTTTTCTCAAAAACACAAACTATCACCCACAAAATAAAGAGCTACCATTTGTTCCTGATTTTTTGATCTGTAAGATTATGGGAGAGGAACTGCGAGTAGGCGCCTTCTCAGACTAGTGTAAGTCATAACTCTGGCTCTGGAAATGTGGGTTCCTGGCAGGAGTGTGTGTTTTTATAAACCGCCCTGAACATGGGAATGTAATTCAGGCTGACCAGAGAAGACCTCTTAAAGAAACATACTTCAGGGATCCAAAAAAATGAGGCCCGAAAAACAGCATCGGCTATTTTAAAAATGTGCGACAGGAATTGAGGGAGACGTGTTAAAAGACTGCAGTTTATTATATAAGACTATGGTTTATAATTACAAGATATTTTAAAATTATGTTTCTCTAGGGCGTCACGGTGGCGCAGTGGGTAGCACAATTGCCTCACAGCAAAAAGGTTGCTGGTTCGAGCCTCGGTTGGGTCAGTTGGCATTTCTGTATGGAGTTTGCATGTTCTCCCCGTGTTGGCGTGTGTTTCCTCCGGGTGCTCTGGTTTCCCCCACATAGAACATATTCTGGATAAGTTGGCGGTTCATTCCGCTGTGGCGACCCCAGATTAATAAAGGGACTAAGCTGGAAAGAAAATGAATGAATGAATGAATGTTTCTCTAGATTTATTGTTTTGTGTTTGAATAAAAAAAGGAGTAAATAAGATGACATTTTCTTCATTCATTCATTCATTCATTTTCCTTTGGCTTAGTGCCTTATTTATCAGAGGTTGCCACAGCGGAATGAACCACCAACTATTCCAGCATATGTTTTATGCAGTGGATACCCTTCCAGCTGCAACCCAGTACTGGGAAACACCCATACACACATTCTCTCTCTCACACACACACACACACGCACACACACACACACACACACACACACACACACACACACACACACACACACACACACACACACACACACACTAAGGCCAATTTAGTTCATCCAATTCCCCTATAGCTCATGTTTGGACTGTGGGGGAAACCGGAGCACCCGGAGGAAACCCACGCCAACACGGGGAGAACATGCAAACTCCACACAGAAATACCAACTGACCCAGCTGGGACTCGAACCAGCGACCTTTAAACTGTGAGGCCACAGTGCTAACCACTGAGCCACCGTGTCACCCAAGTGTTGTCATTTTATATAAAATAAAAAATATGACATTTGCCAATATTTATATTTTTAAGAAATGAGAAGTCAATATAATTCATACAATAAAAATCGTCTATTTTACAAACGTGCAACAGGAATTATTGGGGCTTAAGGGGGCTAATAATATTGACGAATAAATGGTTTAAAAAAATTTTTTAAACGCCTTTCATTCTAGCCAAAATAAAACAAATAAGACTTTCTTCAGAAGAAAAAATATTATAGGAAATACTGTGAAAAATTCCTGGACCTTTTCAACATCATTTGGGAAATATTTTACAGGAGGGCGAATAATTCTGACTTCAACTGTAAGTGCTTGTGTGTGTCTGTGTGCGTCTGTTCACATTGTTTATTGTGTTTGACTAAAATCCAAACTGTGAAAATCTACATTACACAAAGTGAGCGGAGAACAATTACGACCACATTACAGCTCTGAACAAAAGAGGAAGGAAGAAAACACATCTGCTTTATTTCTTCAACACCCACACACACACACACACACACACACACACACACGCACACACACACACACACGCACACACACACACACGCACACACACACACACACACACACAGAGAGAGAGAGAGAGAGCTAAGGAATAAGCCTTTTGAATGTAAAGTTGCTGAATTCCTCCCTCTGTGGATCATCAACACACACCACATGCGAACACTGAAGAACTGAGCTCCATATATCAGCGCCTTTCAAACACAGAGCAGAGCATCAGCATCTCAAACACACAAGAGACAAAGAAAGAAAGAGTGAGAGAAAGAAAGAGAACGAGTGGTTCTGAGGGAAAACAAAATCTAATCAATGGCGGATGATTTGTTGAAATCGTTCTCTCTTTATGCGGGTCAAAGACGAGGCGTCTGCTCTGTGTGTGCCTGCCTCGCATTCACTTTACACGAGTCCTTTAATATGCATACAAAGCGTATTAAGAGCACGAGTATACTTAAATGCTTTTAAAAGTAACATGCGCAAAAAATACGGATGAAATAATGTTCATTCAGCGCAACATAGCCGGCAGCTAGCCCTCTGCAACTTTCACATGGTCGCTCACTGAAGCCAAGCACGACTGTGGCCGGTTGGTACCTGAATGGGAGACCACATGGGAAAGCTCCTGAAGTGGTGTTAGTGAGACCAGCAGGGGGCGCTTAACCTGCGTTCTGTGTGTGGGTCCTAATTGATAGGGACTCAGTATATTGATCGGTACTCTATAGCTGCTCAGTGAACACCATCTTTCGGATGATTCTCTGTGGTCATTACCTCCTAACCATCCCCATATCATAATTGGCTTCATCACCAATTAGCTGGTGTGTGGTGTGCAGTCTGATTCCCCCCATAAATGTGTTAAGCGCTTTGAGTGTCCAGAAAAGCGCTATATAAATGTAAGGAATTATTATTATTATCACATATATAGGTTACACTATAGGTTCAGTTATTTAATATAATTACCAAACAGCATTTATTAACTATAGACTATTTTAATGTGGTGATGTCATTGGCCTATGAACATTTCCTGCTTGTTGTCAAACTATTTCATAACTATAACAAGAGGCAATTCAATCATATCTTATCATATCATATCATATCATATCATATTGTGTTAAATAATCATAATTGATCAAACTATCAATATGTGGACCTTTTTAGATTCTCAGAAGCTATGGAAAATAAAAATGCAAAACAGGAAGTACGTGGAGACCATTGTTATTGTTTACACCCCTCAAAATCACGGGTGGGCAAACTCGGTCCTGGAGGGCCGGTGTCCTGCACAGTTTAGCTCCAACACTAATCAAACACACCTGAACAAGCTAATCAGTATCTGCAAGATCACTAGAAATCTATAAGCAGGTGTGTTTGATTAGAGTTGGAGCTAAACTGTGCAGGACACCGGCCCTCCAGGACCGAGTTTGCCCACCCCTGCTCAAAATGGTCTACAGTTTACTAATGCAATATTAAAACCCAAAGTTATGCTTGTTAAATTAGGGATACGCATCAGTAGGTTGTTATAAAGCATTTAAAATGATAATTAACAGTATGTTTAAGTTTCTGAAACATGTAAAAGTATGTTTTCACAGTTCTTGAGGCTCCTTAAATGAGACCAAAATATGGTAATAAAAATGTAACACCTGTTAAAGGTGCTGTATGTAAGTTACAAAGCATAAAAACACCATAATATGTTTGCAGATATTTAGAAACATGCTCAGTGAACATTCTTGTTTATCTGAAAAACAATGCTGAAGTCAGATATTCTGCTTTGGAAATGTTTTTGTTTTGGTCACTAAACCCACCCAATGGCAGTTTAGCCAATTATATTTCAGCACTCCTGGTTGCCTTGCTGGAAAATGGTGTATTCATTCATTCATTCATTCACTCACTCAGAAAGGCTCTGAAAGTAAGCATCAGTGACTGAAAATATTACGAGCGTAAACATTAGGTGAGCAGGTTACACTGTAACCCTGTGTCCTAAAAACATGCTACATGAAGAGATAAGCAGTGATGAGCAATTTGGCTGTTTGCACCGAACGAAATACGATAAATTTTTTTAATACAGCCATTCAGAAGCACAGAATAGTGCACTCACTGCACTTCAGCGAAATGGTAAGGTTTATAATCTAATTAATACATACTAAAACTCTTCAACATGATTAAATGTAGATGCTGAATCACTGATATGTGTTGGTTTGCATTATTTCACAGTTCTAAAGTTCAATTTCAGACGGTTTATTTATTTTCACGATCTGAGGTCAACTATCTGCTGCTGCTTTCAGTAGTATGGCAATAAATGTCATATAAAATGGCATTCAAACTCACATTATTAGCAATTAACACTGAATGAAGCACATGAGGTGTACCTGAGCTGATCAGTTTATCCTGTTGTTCACCAGTGAGAAACAGAAGCCATTTCTAATATATCATTTCGAGGTGTTGGTTAGAACAAAACCTCCCTTTAAATGGAAAATATTCCCCCTATCGAGTGCTGTTGCTTTAATTTAGAACACGACTCAAGTCAGGCTCGCTCCTCAATCTGGCAACCTGCGCTTGCGTTTGTTTTGATCCAGGAATGCAATACCTAATTCAACCACTGGGTGTCAAACGTACATACTGCACCTTTAAGAATATAGATTTTTTAATGGACATCAGGTCAGAACAGATGTACTTCCCGAACATTATACTAACATAAAGTACAAAAAAAACATACATGATTGCTGGAATAATCTTGAAATTTATTTTCAAAAATCCCAAACATTAACATTGCAACATTTTACTTTAATTTTGAGGGTTTTGTTGTATAGATTGCACTTTTATTTATGTGTTGTATAGATCGCCAATTTGATGTTCCTCATCACTCCACATCTGAGATATTTCCATCAGCTATATGCTCAAGAACTTCAAGATCTGTATATTCTGCATATGAAATATGCTGTTTCAGCAAAGAATTAATCCATCAATATATATATATATATATAATATTTTTTTTTTATGTAAAAAGGTTCAATCAGCATTACTGGAGATTTACTTCCAGTAACAGATTTTAAACCCATTGTCCATCCTAATGGACAGACATGTTTGAAAAAAATCCTGATCTTAAAGCTTGCAACGCTACCAAAGATTAAAAAAGTTTAATTATTAAGTGCAAGCCCTCTTTATTTACATACAGTCTATGAATTATTGGCATAACATATCAATAAATCTGAATGAAAACATTGTAAATGTGGCTTGTGTCTGGAGTGAAGTAATGCCATGCGGCTTTTCAGTGCAGTGGATTTTTTCAACATGCCGAGCCTTACCGCCATTTGATTGGATGACAGTCGTCCACTCTCATGGACTGCAGGCTTTAAATTAGATTAAACCACGAAAACATGGGCTCACATGTGATGTCCATTGTAATGGACACAGGGTCCGAAGGGGTTAATGACTGTTGACGTGCCAAAGTGTGATTCCTAAATAAGGTCTTGAAATTTGTCTGCACGTGTTTCTTTTCATAAATATGCCTGACAGTATTGTTTGCAGTGTAAACTTTTTTTAAATAACGAGTAACATGCAAAATAACGTGCAATTCTTCAGTAAGCCAGGAGAAAAAATTAATTAAAACTATAAAAAAATAGATTTCTATAAAAAATATATACATAAAATCGTATATATTTTATGACATTTAATTCCTACTGTGTTGCTATGCATTTATAATTCATAACATTGACTATTTTAGCTCACACTACTGTCTAATTTTTTTCCAGAACACCTTATTATCCAAAAAATGTCTTTTTTTCTCCCTTTAATCACCCAAAACATGCCTCAGCGACTTAATAATTAGCTTTATTGTTTTGCAAGTTTGGCAAATGAAGGTGAATATTGGTCACGGCAACACAACACAAACTAATTAAGCGCAAATTAGACTCGTCGCTAATATACTGTATAATTAACACTTGCACAGAAAAGTTTGATTTGTTTTCTGTTTATCTCTCCACACACATTTAGTCAGGTCTGGCCTCTATAAGATTTCATTTATTTATTATAATTTATATCATTTATAATGAATATCATATACATACAGCGAGGAAAATAAGTATTGAACATGTCACCATTTTTCTCAGAAAACATATTTCTAAAGGTGCTGTTGACTTGAAATTTCCACCAGATGTTGATAACACCCAAAGAAATCCATATATATGCAAAGAAAACAATATTATTTAGTTTATAAATGAAGTTATGTGTCATGAAATGACACAAGGAAAAAGTATTGAACACATGAAGAAAGCGAGGTGTAGTTCGGCAGTGAAAGCCCAGACAGCAGCTGAAATCTCTCAGTAGTTCTTCAGCAACCCTCTGCTCTTCCTCAGTGTAAATGAACATCAGCTGCTTCAGTCCAACATCTACATTAGCAGGAGGATGAAGATGAAACCAGGGTGGACATTTCAGCAAGATAATGATCCAAAACACAGCCAAGGAGACTCTCAGATGCTTTCAGAGAAAGAAAATCAAGCTGTAGAATGGCCCAGCCAATCACCTGATGCGAATCCAATGTAAAATATATAAAATAGAATATTTTGATATTTGATTTGCTCAAATTTGACACATGAGACCCACAGAACCAACAAGACTCTGTTAAAGTCTGTGAGAAACTCACACCTGAGCAATGCATGTGACGTCATTGACAATTCTTGCCAAAATCTGCTTCAATTCCAATCAACAGCTCCTTTGTGACATGTTTAATATTTATTTTCAATTCATTCACTTATTTAAATGTATATTTATTTATATATTTAAAAATGTAAACAAATATGTATAAATAAATATTATATATAACAATATCATTTATATATTCAGAATTTTTTTATGTTACAGTTGAACTAGGGAAACTAAAACCAAGGTTTACAGTGTTTAATATGCATGTAAATATTCTATTTTATTCAACGTTTTCCTCTCTATGCCTTTTCGACCCAGACTGACTTACATTCAGCAGCATACCTTATTTAATTAATTTTCTTTCAGAAAATACTGTACAAGGTAAACATTTCACTAGGCATTCCTGTGCAATCAAACTCATTGCTCACTTGGCTTTACAAACCACACGCTGTGTTGATTTGAGCTCCAGTACAAACTATTTTTCCATTATGAATTGCTCAGTTAATTATTGTATGTGAATAATCTGTTATGTTAAAAGAAACATGGTTTTCCACATCTCAACAAATGTACTGAATGCATGTTGTGCTATGCATTGTATTGAATAAATGCACGTAGTTTATTTACAATATTACCATTGCATCATTACACATAAACAACCATTCATCTGCACTCCCACCTGATATTTCAGTGCAAATGAATAACATCTGGGCGCTGAATGATTAATTTCAGCATTAAAGTGATCATATTACTGTTTTTATTTACTGATTGTTTTATAACTATGTCACCCATCCCCTCTTTGAGCATAAATCTACATAAATCATCTGTTTTATGGAAAAGCATGACTGCATATCTGAGAAACACTGGGGAAAACTAGTCTAGAGTTTGAAAGTGAAACATTGATGTACTTTAATAAACTCACAAGTTCACTCTGTCTGTAAATCATCAACTTTGACATTTTTTCATTGAACTGTAGATCAATATCTGATCAATCTAGTGGTATTAAATAATGGAATAATTGATCTATTCCTGCAGAGAATTGTTCATCTTTAATATGGACGGACGGATGGACAGACGGATGGACAAATGGATGGATGGATAGAGAGATAGATGGATGGATGGAGAGATAGATGGTAAGATAGATGAACGGATGGATCGATGGACGGACGGACGGATATATGGATGGGTGGATGGTTGGATGGACAGATAGATAGATGGATGGATAGATGGATGGACGGATGGATAGATAGATGGAATTTTATATATAGATGGATAGATAGATGGATGGATGGATGGACGGATAGACAGATGGATGGATATATAGATGGATGGATGGATGGATGGATAGACAGACCGACAGATAGACGGGTGGGTGGATGGATGGATGGATGGATGGATGGATGGATGGAAGTATGGATAGATGGATGGATGGATGGATGGACAGATAGATGGACGGATGGATGGATGGAGGGAAGGATGGATGTATAGATGGATGGATGAATGGATGGATGGATATATAGATGGATGGATGGATAGACAGACAGACGGATAGACAGATGGATGGATGGATGGATGGATGGATGGACAGATAGACAGACGGACCGACGGATAAACGGATGGGTGAGTGGGTGGATAGATAGATAGATAGATATATAGATGGATAGATGGATGGATGGATGGATGGACTGATGGATGGACGGATGGATGGACGGATAGATGGATGGATATATAGATGGATGGATGGATAGACAGACAGACAGACAGACCAACGAATAGACGGGTGGGTGGATGGATGGATGGATGGATGGACAGATAGATGGTAAGATAGATGAACGGATGGATCGATGGACGGTTGGATGGATATATAGATGGACGGATGGATGGATGGATGGAAGGATGGATGTATAGATGGATGGATATATAGATGGATGGATGGATAGACAGACAGACAGACGGATAGACAGATGGATGGATGGATGGATGGATGGATGGACAGATAGACAGACGGACCGACGGATAAACGGATGGGTGGGTGGATAGATAGATAGATAGATAGATAGATAGATAGATAGATAGATAGATAGATAGATAGATAGATAGATAGATAGATAGATAGATAGATAGATAGATAGATAGGTAGATAGGTAGATAGATAAACCAACTGACCCAGCTGGTGCTCGAACCAGCGACCTTCTTGCTCTGAAGAGATTGTGTTACCCACTGCGCCACCGTGCTGCCACAAGGGCAAACTATTTTTCTTAATTCTTAATGATGAATTGTTCAGCACAAAACTAGCCATGTGAGCTGACGAAATCAACAAGGTTTGCTCTGATTTCATGTGTACTTTCTGTTGTGCCACCAGGAGTCGCTTGTCTCCATTTTGGTTTGCATTGAACACAGCTGGAGCAATGACACAGATGTGACGAGGCAGAAAAGAAGCACCTCGGCTCTCCGTCCTCCTCCATTCCCCAAAAATAGAGCCACCGGCAGCAGTCTAATATAAACCAGCTTGTGTTCAGAGTGGGGCGTGCTGCTTGACTGAGCATATTCATTGGCTTTCATCTGCATATATTAATATTTTAGGATGTAAAGGTTGAGGAGAGAATCAAATTCAGAATCGTCATGAAAATGTCACAGTAAAAATCCATGTTTCAAAGGGAGACCGATTATGTCACTTTATTTTTACAAGATGTAAAATAAGTCTCTGATGTCCCTAGAGAGAGTGAAATTTCAGCTCAAAATAATACACAGATCCTGTTTTACAACTAAAACAGACCCTTTTAGGCTTTGAGTGTGTCATTATGGTGACTGTCGCTTTAAATTCAAATAAGATTGTGCTCTTTTTAAAAGAGGGCGGGGCTACAAATGCCTGTGTGTCAGCATAGTGGCAGATTCAAAACTGGACTAACGTTATGAGAGTGAAAAACTCTGTTCATTTGTGCTTCATCTAAAACTCTACATTTATAATCCTCTTAATCTATGGTGACTTTGAGCTCTATTTTAATGATCTAGGCGCAAAGTCTAAAGCGCATGGCACAAAAGCATTAAGAGCGTGTCCGAATCCACTTTTGCTATTTTAAGGACGGAAAAATATGGTTTGCGCCAGGGTGCATGGTCTAACAGGGTTGTGCTTCTTCTCTTAATGAGTTCTGGGTGTGTTCTGAGCATAACGTGCATTAAACCAATCAGAGTCTCGTCTCACATTCCCTCTAAGAGTCATTTTACGAGCCATGGTGCATTTACAATTTACATGGTGGAATTTGTAAGTGTAAAAACTGAATGCTTCACTAGCGAGAAAACAGTTAAACAGAGCATCTGCAGCGCGAGGAGAAAGAGCCTCCTCCATTCAGTGTTAAGCACAAAGATTTGAATAAAACTATTTCTAAATTCAGTTCTAATCTCCAGCAAAGGAATAAATGAACAATAATAATGAAGTGTGGTCAAAACACTGAGTTATATCCAAACACACGTCCTGTTCTGATGCCTCATATGGTGATGCAGACGTCTCCAAAACCCCACAGCTGGACAAATCTAATCTTGTGTTTATTAAACAAATATTAATCTGCATATAATCAATAATACTGCTAATAATAATCACATTATACAGATGCAGATCGTCATGAATAAACTGAAAAGCCCCTCGAGGTGAAGAAGGCATGGAGGCAGTGGTGTTTATATTGATGTAGAAAATCATCATTTCTGGATCATTTTAATCCTCTAATTGTTTTTATCTGTAAAGATATTTGTGTATTTTGGTTCATCCTGTGTGTATTCAGCAATGTGTAACACTCCGTCACACTCTTTGCTGGACTTTAGAGTAGCTTTTAGATGGTCAATGGTGCGGTCTTTTTCAGTCTCTCAAAATAGCAACGCACCAACAATGCGCCTTAACACACCTCCTTTATAAACCAGCACACCCATCAGTCCACAAAGTGGCGCAAATGCATTTGCTATTTAAACAACATGACGTGAAACGTGAAAATTACACTTGCATTGGTCTTAAAATAGCAACAAATTGCGCCAAGTCTTGCGCCTTATTGCGCCGGGTGTATGATAGGGCCCCATGTTTTAAAGCGGGACCTATTATGTCCCTTTTTTTCAAAATGTAAAACAAGTCTCTGATGTTTCAGCTCTAAATAACACACAGAAAACTAAAACTACAACTAAAAAAAGCCAAATATCATGCTAATGAGACTCTTTGCAGACTTTAAAATCACAATAAAATATAAACATAAAACAAAACAAAAATAAAATACAATCAAAACAAAACAAAATAAAATAAAATACAAACAAAACAAAACAAGATAAAATGTAAATAAATAAATTAAATTGTATTAAACAAAACAAAATAAATAAAATAAAATAATATATGAACAAAAAATAAAACAAAACAAGATAAAATAAAATATAATAAAACCAAATTAAATAAATAAAAATAAAAACAAAACAATATATAAAAATTTAAATAATAAATAATATTAAAACAAAAAAGAAAACGAAAAGAAAACGAAACTAAATAAAAAGGGAGTGGCACGGTGGCTCAGTGGTTAGCACTGTCGCCTCACAGAAAGAAGCTCACTGGTTCGAGTCCCGGCAGGTCCTGTTGTCACTTCTGTGTGGAGTTTGCATGTTCTCCCCGTGTTTGCGCTATAGGGGAATTGATGAACTAAATTGTCCGTAGTGTATGAGTGTGTTTGTGAATGAGAGTGTATGGGTGTTTCCCAGTACTTGGTTGCAGCTAGAAGGGCATCGACTGTGTAAAACACATGCTGGAATAGTTGGCAGTTCATTCCGCTGTTGAATAAACGGAGTAAGCCGAAGGAAAATAAATGAATGAATGAAAATAAAATAAAATTAAACTAAATAAAACAAACGAGAATCACTAATTTACTAAACATAATTAGTATTGTCATCTTGTAAAATGCCAACACAATCTCACGGCAATTCGTAACGTTTTGATTTAGTGGCTACTTTGTATGAACTCGTACAATCTAATTCAATCAAGTTAGTACGATTTACTCATCCCCCAATGACGGTTGGGTTTAGCGGTGGGGTTATGTGCCATGCCTCCTTTTTAAAATCGTACAATTTCGTACGACTGAACTCTACGAAATTGTACGAATTAGCCACTAAACTGACAAAACGTAAAATACTTACATTTTCTCGTGAGATCAGGCTGAAAATGGTTCATAAAACAGTTATTTTATTTCTTCCTCTGTCGACAAGAGCTGAGAATCAGCACTGAAAATAACAAGCTAACTAAAAAAAAAGCCAAATATCATGCTAATGAGAATCTCTGGAGAATATCACGTCACGGTGAACAAACGTGAAGTTAAATGATCCAACAAGACTTTTGGTTATAGACTACAGCATGACCTAGATATGCGATGCAGAGCGTGATCTCTCCGACACAGAAGGTATACGTGTGTGTGAGCTGTGACCGTTTCTTGTTCTTGTATGCACATTTAAACTATGCGCATGTATAAACTAAACAGCCCCGTCTGCACACTTCGCTATCACAGCATCTCAAGGCAATCTATTTTTGGAGGAATGCCTGGATTTCATTTTTCATTGCTTGTGCCATACTTTAAGAGTGAAAACGACATTCTCATCAGCTACAATTACCCTGGTAATGATGCCAGATTTCAACCATTTAGCATGCTTGCAACTTTAAAAAGACTGTGAAACTAATGAGCCTCTTGATAAACTTACAGTAAATAAATACGTCATGCTAACAAAGTGTGTGGTAATACTGTAGATCAGGGCACCTATTATTGCAAAAATCACTGTTATAAGGGGTTTAAACACAGTTGTGTGTCAGCAGTGTGTGAATATATCCAGCCTCTAATTGTAAAGATGAATTATTCTATTTATTATAATCAGACTTGATAAAAACAGCCTGCAGAAACACTTTGATTGACATTCTCCCTTTGTACGTGTCATCGGATGGGGGAAAGCTCCGCCCACTAGTGACCATCTCTCCCTCATTAGCATAGGAGGTTAGAATTGTTTGTGAATCTGCTACTATGCTGACACACAGGCATTCATAGCTCCGCCCTCTTTTGAAGAGAGCACAATCTCATTTGCATTTAAAGCGACAGTCACTAAAGCACCACAGTTAGGATCAAAGCCTAAAAGGGTCAGTTTCAGAGAGCTAGAAACATTATTTGTATGTTTCTTGAGCTGAAACTTCACACACACACACTCTAGGGCAGTGTTTCCCATCCCTGTTCCTGGAGGCACACCAACAGTACATATTTTGCATGTCTCTGTTATCTGACCCATTAACTTGGGTCATTAAGGTGTTGGAGTCTCTTCTGATGTTATGATAAGTTGATTCAGGTGTGTTTGATTAGGGAAAGGTTGAAAATGTGGACTGTTGGTGTGCCTTCAGGAACGGGGTTGGGAAACGCTGCTCTAGGGACACCAGAGACGCATTTAACATCTTGTCAATAGAGAAATACTCATAGCTTTGCCACTTAAAAACGTGCTTTTTCTACACCAGTGTCACCAAACTTGTTCCTGGAGGGCCGGTGTCCTGCAGATTTTAGCTCCAACCGTAATCAAACACACCTGAACAAGCTAATCAAGGTCTTACTAGGTATACCTGAAACACTCAGGCAGGTGTGTTGAGGCAAGTTGGAGCTAAACCCTGCAGGGACACCGGCCCTCCTGGACCGAGAATGGTGACCCCTGATCTACACTTTACTTATTTAGTGTGCAGATCTGCAAAAATCCTACTGTTTGGAGATGATTACAGTGAGAAGAGACACATTTGTTTGTATAACGTCTTGCAGATGATAGAGAGAGAGACAGATAGAGATTTTTTAAAGCTTTGCTGTTTTTACATAATTTTTTCATTTCACAGTAGAATTAACTCCACAGCAAATCAAAACACAACTCTCCTTGCACTGTTGTTTAAAGGTTTCAACATCATTTATGACCTTGTAATACTTACAATCTATTATAATCCTGCCTGGACCTCTAACAAATGCTTTAAAACCAGCAAAATGACAAAAAGTCTAGTCGTGGAACTCAGTTGTAAGAGCAACAAATAATAACTTGAGTTCTAGTTGATCATTTGGAAAAGTGTCAGAAGGTGGATTTTTTCTGCTGAATCATCTGTTGATCTGCATCAATCATCACAAATACTGCAGAAGACCTACTGGAACCAGCATGAAGCAAAGATTCTCAGAGAAATCAGTCAAGTTTGGTGAAGGAAAAATCATGGTTTGGGGTTACATTCAGTATGGGGGCGTGCGAGAGATCTGCAGAGTGGATGATCAACATCAACAGCCTGAGGTATCAAGACATTTGTGCTGCCCATTACATTACAAACCACAGGAGAGGGACAATTCTCCAGCAGGATAGCGCTCCTTCTCATACTTCAGCCTCCACATCAAAGCTCCTGAAAGCAAAGAAGGTCAAGGTGCTCCAGGATTGGCCAGCCCAGTCACCAGATATGAACATTATTGAGCATGTCTGGGGTAAGATGAAGGAGGAGGCGTTGAAGATGAACACAAAGAATCTTGATGAACTCTGGGAGTCCTGCAAGAAGGCTTTCTTTGCCATTCCAGATGACTTTATTAATCAGTGATTTGAGTCATTGCAGAGATGTATGGATGCAGTCCTCCAAGCTCATGATGGAGTCAGACACAATATTCATTCTGTTTCCACTGCAGCATGAGCACATATTCTATACTGGACATTATTGAAGGTTCAGTGAGCAGACTTTAGTCCAGGCAAAGTCAGACCTTACTGTCCTAATGAAATCAAGACATGATCATATTTTATTGTGGTCAAATAAGCGTCATCTAGAGGCCTTTACCTTTCATATGAGCCACTTCTGATACCAAATGATCAACTAGAAGTCAAGTTAGTATCTGTTGTTCCTAAGAAGTTGATTAACTGCCATTTAAGTTATTTTGTTTTGTGAGAGAGAGAGAGAGAGAGAGAGAGAGAGAGAGAGAGAGAGAGAGAGAGAGAGAGAGAAGCAATGAGAACAAAGGTAGATCTTTCAAGGGTGAGGCAAAGTCCTGGAGAATTTCTAACTAAAAACAAAACATCTGGTGCAAGTTTCCACAGTGAACACAAGAACACAGTGGCCTCCGTAATTCTTAAATGAAAGTGAAGTGATTTGAAGTGAACATCAGTCTTTGTATTGCTGTCCGCCCAGAAATACTGAGCAACTGGGGGAGAAAAGGAGCACGATAACATAAAAGAGCAGAGCAGATGTTCAGGAGATGCAGAAACGACACTGAGCAGGGCACAACGGCAGACTGGACAGATGAATAAAATAAAGTAAAGTAAAGTAAAATAAAATAAAATAAAATAAAATAAAATAAAATAAAATAAAATAAAATAAAATAAACTTCAGATCAGCCAAAATGATGTTTATCAGAGCAAGGAATTTCTCACAGTATTTCCTATAATATTTTTTCTTCTGGAGAAAGTCTATTTTGTTTTGCTTCGGCTAGAAGAAAAGCAGTTCTTAATTGTTTTAAAGCCATTTTAAGGTCAATAATATTAGCCCCCTTCAGCAATATTAGTTTTGGATTGTCTCCAGAATAAACCACTGTTATACAATGACTTGCCTAATTACCCTAACTTTACCCAAATTAACCTAATTAAGCCTTTAAATGTCACTTTAAGCTGTATAAAAGTGTCTTGAAGAATATCTAGTCTAATATTATTTACTGTCATCATGACAAAGAGAAAAGAAATCAGTTATTAGAAATGAGTTATTAAAACTATTATGATTAGAAATGTGCTGAAGAAATCTTCTCTCCGTTAAACAGAAATTGGGGAAAAATATACGAGAGGGCTGATAATTCTGACTTCAACAGCATCACATCACTTCAAAATTTGGGCTGGTAGCACAATCTGATGGGTAATAAATTTCGCCATCAAGACACGCTACATACTTTTAACATGGGAAGTAGGACAAACAAAGTTAAAAGGTAAAACAAATCGACAGAACACTAGACTTGAATCTAATCAAACATCCTTAAAAATGGTCTCTGAAAACAGTCAACGACCCAAAAATGACCAAGAATTAGAGGATCCGCAGAAAACAACACAAGAAAATCCCCAAATCCATCTGTGCGGTGCTTGATATCCAAAAAGATTTGAGGTTGCATTGAGAACTTTGTGTATTGCAAATCTAAACTCTCCATTTATATTTTCAGGAAAGCATGACCTTACAATCTTATAAACTAAACCAAATACTGCAGGAATGTCTAATTCTGTTCCTGGAGACTTCAGATCAGCCAAAACCAAACAGACATGAACCAGATCATAAAGGTGATCAGGGTTACTTTAGTAAAGTTAAATTATGCACCACAAATCGACAAAACTACAGCAAAAGTGTGAGCAGATGAGGTAAATAATAGTACAGCCAGTCAAAATTATTCTCCCTACAGTGATTTCCCCCCCAAATATTTCCCGAATGATGTTGAACAGATTCAGGAATTTTCACAGTATTTCTGATAATATTATTTCCTCTGGAGAAAGTCTTATTTGTTTTATTTCGGCTAGAAGAAAAGCAGTTCTTAATTAATTTAAAGCCATTTTAAGGTCAATATTATTAGCCCCCTTCAGCAATATTAGTTTTGGATTGTCTCCAGAATAAACCACTGTTAAACAATGACTTGCCTAATTACCATAACTTTACCCTAATTAACCTAGTTAAGCCTTTAAATGTCACTTTAAGCTGTATACTAGTGTCTTGAAGAATATCGGTAGTCTAATATTATGTGCTGTCATCATGGCAAAGAGAAAAGAAATCAGTGATTAGAGATGAGTTATTAAAACTATTATGATTAGAAATGTGCTGAACAAAATATAATAATCCTGACTTCACTGATGCAAGTAATTTGAACGTTTCTTCAAATAAAGGAAAACTTATTTGAGTGCAAAACTTACCAAAATGATGAAGGTAACAGGGCCGATGAAACTCCAAATGAAGTGATTGTCGACCCTCAACCAACAGCTGGAAATGAGGAGGAAAAGAAGAGAAATGTCTACTGTGAAAGCAATTACTTAAACACATGCAGCAAAGTTTGAAGAGTGACAACCTTCCTCATTGGAAAGAATGAATTGCTACTAAATGAATGGCTCCCAATACTATTCCTTGAGGCACACCAAGTGTCCACATTTTAGGATTTCTCCATTATCTGACCCGTCTACTGTCTCTAACACACTGATGAGTTAAAACATAAGTTGGAGAATGAGGCTGCATTACACTCACCGGCCACTTTATTAGGTACACCTGTCTAACTGCTCGTTAACACAAATTTATAAACAGCCAATCACATGGCAGCAACTCAATGCATGCAGACATGGATAAGATGATCTGCTGCAGTTCAAAGCGAGCAACAGAATGGAGAAGAAAGGGGATTTAATTGATTTTGAACATGGCATGGTTGTTGGTGCCAGACGGGCTGCTCTGAGTATTTCAGAAACTGCTGATCTACTGGGACAACCATCTCTAGGGTTTACAGAGAATGGTCCGACAAAGAGGAAATATCCAGTGAGCGGCAGTTCTGTGGATGCAAATGCCTTGTTGATGCCAGAGGTCAGAGGAGAATGGCCAGACTGGTTCCAGCTGTTAGAAAGGCAACAGTAACTCAAATAAGCACTCGTTACAACCGAGGTCTGCAGAAGAGCATCTCTGAACACACAACACGTCCAACCTTGAGGCGGATGGGCTACAGCAGCAGAAGACCACACCGGGTGCCACTCCTGTCAGCTAAGAACAGGAAACTGAGGCTACAATTCACACAGGCTCACCAAAACTGGACAGTAGAAGATTGGAGAAACGTTGCCTGGTCTGATGAGTCTCCATTTCTGCTGCCACATTCGGATGCTCGGCTCACAATTTGGCGTCAACAATGAAAGCATGGATCCATCCTGCCTTGTATCAGCGGTTCAGGTTGCTGGTGCTGGTGTAATGGTGTGGGGGAGATTTTCTTGGCACACTTTGAGTTCATTAGTACCAATTGAGCATCGTGTCAACACCACAGCCTACCTGAGTATTGCTGCTGACCATGTCCATCCCTTTATGACCACAGTGTCTCCATCTTCTGATGGCTACTTCCAGCAGGATAACGCACCATGTCATAAAGCGCGAATCATCTCAGACTGATTTCTTGAACATGACAATGAGTTCACCGTACTCAAATGGCCTCCACAGTCAGCAGATCTCAATCCAATAGAGCACCTTTGGGATGTGGTGGAACGGGAGATTGGCATCATGGATGTGCAGCTGACAAATCTGCAGCAACTGCGTGATGCTATCATGTCAATATGGAGCAAAATCTCTGAGGAATATTTCCAGTACCTTGTTGAATCTCTTCCATGAAGGATTAAGGCAGTTCTGAAGGCAAAAGAGGGTCCAACCCAGTACTAGTAAGGTGTACCTAATAAAGTGGCCAGTGAGTGTATATTAGTGCATTATGAAACGGCGATATAGAATGAAAATGCTTTTCCATGTTTAATGGAGTGTTTTTGTCCTAACTATCTGGACAGATGTCATAATAGACAAAAACATATCAAGATTTAAAGGGACGATTCACTCCAAAAAATTGAACATTCGTCATCGTTTACTCTCCCTTCACTTGTTCCGAACCTGACTTTCTTTCTTCTGTCGAACACACAAAAAAGAAAAGATATTTTAAACATTTCTGAAAACCCTTGACTTCAATAGTATTTGTTTTTCCTACAATAGAGGTCAATGGTTACAGGTTTTCAACATTCTTCAAAATATCTTCTTTTGTGTTCAACAGAAGAAAGAAACTTCTAAATGAATTGCAACCACTTGAGAGTGAGTTAATTATCAGTTTTGGGTGAACTATCCCTTTAAGTTAATGCATAAATTTCAATCTTAATAAGTTTTAATTCATTTTTATAATATACAATGCAATACCGTGTCCAAACATGGTAAAATCTTGTTAAAAGGAGTGATTTTGTCCTAACCATTTGGAGAAAAGAAAGAAATTCAATTCATAAACCACACGATGGAGAGCATATTTCATTTTTGGATGAATTATCGCTGCAAGATTTGAAGCCACAGTTCAATATTGAGATGGGAACACAAACATTACTCACGCTTTTTTGGTCCCGTAGCTCTTGTAGTCGATGGCAGCTGAAATGCCCACCACCACACAGGGGAACAGGTAGCCTGATGCGTAATAGTATTTGCGTCTGGAGAATTCGCTCTCAAAGACCTCCACGAGCATGAGGAACAGCTGAACTCCCTCCAAACACATCCAGGAAAATGCAGCGAGGAAAAAGAAATGCAGGACTCCAGCAATCACCGAGCACACGATCTGAACGCAAAGAAACCAGAGGAGTTTAGACTACCAAACAAGTGCAGATTTGCTTTAGAAGAACTTCATTTATCCCCCCAAAAAAAGTAAATGAATGAATTAATTAAAATAAAAGAGTACCCACCAGAGGCTCTGTCATGTTGACGCCCACGAGAAAGAGCAGCTCTGCGATGAAGAGGTTGATGCAGAGGTTTTTGTGGATTGTATTGCGGTCACTCTGAAGGCCTCGGAAGAAGCAGAAGGTGAAGATGCTAATGGCTAGGCAGACAAGAGAAACGGCGATGCCCAGTCGAGTGATGACCGTCAGCAGGAGCTCGTGAACGCTTCCCTCACCCTTGAAAAACAAACAGCAGCATTAAAGGCCATGTCAGCGATGCATAAATAAAGCATACTGTATATCCAAGAGTATAAATCCAGTAAAAGTCAACCATTTTGGGAAAATGTATTTACATTTCTTTCTGAAGTGTGTTTGAGGGAACTTTTATTGGACTTTTAGGAGGACAGTTCTTGCAGTAAAAATCAAACACAAGTCTATTTTGTATGTGTATCGCAAAAACCTCACTCTACAAATGTGGAAATCTGCTACCTTTCTAGAGAACTTGGAAATGTGTTACACTTGATAAGGGGACAATAAAGTGTATAAACTTAACTAAACTAAGCTAAAGTAAACTTAACGTAACGTAATGTAACTTAACGTAATGTCTTGTAACGTAAAGTAAACTTAACGTAGCATCTTGTAATGTAAAAACTTATCGTCTTGTAACTTTATTTAACTTAACGTAATGCAACTTAACGTAACGTCTTGTAACTTGATTTAACTTAACCTAACATCTTGTAACGTAACATCTTGTAACATAACGTCTTGTAACTTAATTTAAACTTAACGTAACGTCTTGTAACTTGATTTAACTTAATGTAACAATGTCTTGTAACGTAACATCTTGTAACTTAATTTAACTTAAGTAATGTAACTTAAGTAAATGTAACTTAACGTAACGTTGTGTAACAACTTCTTGTAACGTAACGTCTTGAAACTTAATTTAACTTAATGTAACTTAACATAACGTCTTGTAACGTAACGTCTTGAAACTTAATTTAACTTAATGTAACTTAACATAACGTCTTGTAACGTAACGTCTTGAAACTTAATTTAACTGAATGTAATGTAACTTAACATAACGTCTTGTTACTTGATTTTAACGTAACGTAATGTAACTTAATGTAACGTCTTGTAACGTAATGTATTGTAACTTAATTTAACTTAATGTAATGTAACTTAACGTAACATTTTGTAACTTGATTTAAACTTAACGTAATGTCTTGTAACTTGACTTAACTTAACAATGTAACTTAACGTCTCGTAACTTAATTTAACTTAAGAAATTTAACTTAACTTAACGTCTTGTAATGTAACAACTTCTTGGAACGTAACATCTTGTAACTTGATTTAACTTAACGCAATGGTACTCAACGTAACATCTTGTAAGATAACATCTTGTAACTTAATTTAATGAAACGTAATTAAATAAAATTAACTTAAAAATTTACATTTAATGAGGAAGTTACGAATAACTTAACATAACTTAATGTAAGCTAACTTAACGTAACCTAACTTAACGTAACATCTTGTAACGTAACGTCTTGTAATGTAACTTAACTTAAAAATTCTAATTTAATGAGTAAGTTCCAAATAACTTTTCATAACGTAACAACTTAATATAACTTAATATAATGCCTTGTAACGTAACGTCTTGTAGCGTAACTTAATTTAACTTAATGTAATGCAACTTAGCATAACGTCTAGTAACGTAACTTAAAAATTCCAATTTAACGAGTCATGTTTTAATGCAATAATTTGACTATTTAATCAAGACAACAGTGTTTAAGCAGAAAAAAACACACAATAGAAATCATCAATGTCAGTGTTCAATTGGCACAAACTGTAGATGGTGAAACTCGATTCGACCATCCCTGCGGATCCGCATTCGATTTAACTTGTTGAGAAAGTTCAAGAAAAGTTCAAGGATTTTATTGAGACTCATCTTTAGTTGTGCACCTCTGAGTCCTTCAGGGGGTTCAACCATTTAATAACAATATACCCTCTTCTGCGGCAGGCTCCATTTACTGGCCCCTCCTGATGTTTAGTTGTTTCTCCGAGAGCACGGCTGCCATGTCACAAAGATTAACACTACGCTGAGCTTACTTTTTTTAACACACACTTAATGTGAGCCTCAGGTGTCACAGATCACTGGCTGAACGTGTGATGTATACAAAATGCACACAAAATGCAAAAAAAAGTTAGGGATTCTCATTCACTGTCTCATCCTAAGGGATATGTCTGTAGCATTCTTTAAAGTCTGCATGAACCACACCTCTTTTTTTTTAGTTCGACAATAGCAATGCGAGCTAACCAAATGAATACGGTTAGTTTCGATTTCATGTGTACTTTAACAATCTGGCCAGAAACAAAGCCGTCGTAATGCCAAAACCCCCTCACAAAGGAAGAAATCTGTTTTGTTTACAGCTGTGACATGATATACTAATTGCATCCCATTGACTTGCCATGTTTTACACCTTTAAATATGATGCTGTACAAAACAGACTGTGATTTGCTGGATGGGATCACATGATGTCTCTTGGGCAGTGATTCTCCAATTAAAGCTGCACTGTGTAATGTGCTCTGTCTCAATGCTATCTTGGGATCTCGGTCACATAGATATCATGTCAGCCCAACGTTTTCACACTGTATTCCTCCATAAGGCTGATTGGTTGTGAAAGGAACTTCTATATAGTGGTCATTTTAGAAATTGGAGTGCTGATTGGCTATTATGAGACATGAGGCATTCCGATCTTCATCAGCTGTTTCAATGCTATCTTGGGATCTCAGTCACAGAGATATCATGTCAGCCCAAATTTGCACACTGTATTGCTCCACAAGGCTAGTCATTTTCCAAATCTGAGAGCTGATTGGTCATTATAAGACATAACATCCAGAACTTCATATTTTGCGCAGATGACACAACTCATTATAGTTCCCACTGTAGTCCACAGGTCTTTCCAAGTAAATCTCAATGTCATCCAGCAGTTTTGCTTGACTTGAGATATGGATTTAATGGTTGTAGACGCTTCTACTAGGTGTACCAATTCCACCATTGCAAGGTATGCCTTTTGCTTCTTGATCAAATCTCTTTCTTCCAGTGTTGTATCTTGCCCACGATATCCCTGAATGAAAGGGTTGACCTTGCATCCTGGACCATCAATTGGGGACCATCATAATTCTCATCTTGTCCCATGCAATATGGATTCAATGATCATCTATAAGTCTTATAAGTTTACCAACTCCATCACCAATGCAAGTTATACCTTTAGTTTTTTTTTTGTTGTTGCTACAATCTCTTCCTTCCAGTGTTGTACCTTGCCCATGATATCTCAGAATGAAAGGCTTGACTTTGCATTCTGGACCATCAATTGTAGACCATATTTTTCATCTTCTCAATGTCCCCCTATGCCATCCACCAGTCTAGATTGACTTGAGATATGGATTTAATGATTGCTGACACTTCTTCTAGGTCAGTGGTCACCAAACTTGTTCCTGGAGGGCCGGTGTCCTGCAGATTTTAGCTCCAACCCTAATCAAACACACCTGAACAAGCTAATCAAGGTCTTACTAGGTATTCTTGAAACAATCAGGCAGGTGTGTTGAAGCAAGTTGGAGCTAAACCCTGCAGGGACACTGGCCCTCCAGGACTGTGATTGGTGACCCCTGTTCTAGGTGCACCAACTCCACTATTGCTAATTATGCATTTTGTTTGTAACCCAAAACTACCAGTATGACTTTGCATTGTGGGCCATCAATTGTAGACCATCATATTTTAGAACATCATTTGTAGACCATCATATCTTCTCAATGTTCTCCCACGTCATCCAGAAGTCTTGCTTGACTTGAGATATGGATTTAATGATTATATATAACTCTTATAAGTGCACCAACTCCATCACCACTGCAAATTATACCTGTAGTTTATTTATTTTTTGCCCAAATATCTTTCTTCCAGTGTTGTACTTTGCCTACAATTTCCCAGAATGAAAGGGTTGACCTTGCATCCTGCACCATCAATTGTGGACCATCATAATTTTCATCTTCTCTGTGTCCTCCAGAAATCTTGCTTGACTTGAGATATGGATTCAATGATCCAATATAATTCTAATGCTGTAAGCGCACCAACTCCATCACCATTGCGAGTTATGTCTAGTTCTTTGCTCAAGTCTCTTTCTTCCAGTGTTGTACTTTGCCTACAATTTCCCATAATGAAAGGGTTGACCCTGCATCCTGGACCATAAATTGTGGACCATCATAATTTTCATCTTCCCAATGTTTTCTCATGTTATCCAGAAGTCTTGCTTGACTTGAGATATGGATTTAATGATTGTGGATAATTCTTCTAGGTGCACCAACATTGCAAGTTACGCCTTTTTTTCTAACCCAAAACTATTTCTTCCGGTGTTCTACATGGCCTATGGTATACCAGAATGAAAGGGTTGACCTTGCATCCTGCACCATCAATTGTGGACCATCATAATTCTCATCTTCTCTGTGTCCTCCAGAAATCTTGCTTGACTTGAGATATGGATTCAATGATGATATATAATTCTAATGCTGTAAGCGCACCAACTCTATCACCGTTGCGAGTTATGTCTAGTTCTTTGCCCAAGTCTCTTTCTTCCAGTGTTGTACCTTGCCTACAATATTCCAGAATGAAAGGGTTGACTTTGTATCCTGTACTATCAATTGTAGACCATCATTTTTTCATCTTCTCAATGTTCTCCCATGTCATGCAGCAGTCTTGCTTCACTGGAGATATGGATTTAATGATTGTGGATAATTCTTCTAGGTGCACCAATTCCACTATTGCTAGTTATGCCTTTTGTTTCTTGACCAAATCTCTTTCTTTCAGTGTTGTACCTTGCCTAAGATATCCCAGAATAAAAGCTTTGACCTTGAATCCTAGACCGTCAATTGTGGACCATCATAATTCTCATCTTCTCACTGTCCTCTAATGCCATCCATAAGTCTTGCTTGACTTGAGATATGGATTTAATGATTGTGGATAATTCTTCTAGATGCACCAACATTGCAAGTTATGCCTTTGGTTTCTAACCCAGGTCTCTTTATTCCAGTGTTGTACCTTGCCGATAATATTCCAGAGTGAAAGGGTTGACTTTGCATCCTGGACCATCAATTGTAGACCATCATTTTTTCATCTTCTCAATGTTCTTCCATGTCATGCAGCAGTCTTGCTTGACTGGAGATATGACTAGAGATATGACTGGAGATATGAAGGAGATATGAGATATCTCCTTGACTGGAGATTTCTTTCAGTGTTGTACCTTGCCTAAGATATCCCAGAATAAAAGCTTTGACCTTGAATCCTAGACCGCCAATTGTGGACCATCATAATTCTCATCTTCTCACTGTCCTCTAATGCCATCCATAAGTCTTGCTTGACTTGAGATATGGATTTAATGATTGTGGATAATTCTTCTAGATGCACCAACATTGCAAGTTATGCCTTTGGTTTCTAACCCAAGTCTCTTTCTTCCAGTGTTGTACCTTGCCTATGATATTCCAGAATGAAAGGGTTGACTTTCAATGCTGGATTGTGCTGTTAGTCTTGTAATGTGCTCTGTCTCAATGCTATCTTGAAACCTTGGTCACATAGATATCATGTCAGCTTCATATGTTGTACAAATGAGACGACTCATTATATTTCCCACTGTAGTCCACAGGTCTTTCCAAGTAAATCTCATCTTCTCAATGTCATCCAGCAGTCTTGCTTGATTTGAGATATGGATTTAATGATTGCAGACACTTCTTCGAGGTGCACCAATTCCACCATTGCTAGTTTTGCATTTTGTTTGCAACCCAAAACATTTTCTTCCCGTTTTGTACCTTGCCTAAGATATCCCAGAATGAAAGGGTTGACTTTGCATCCTGGACCATCAATTGTAGACCATTATATTTTAATCTTCTCAATGTCCTCTCATGTTATCCAGAAGTCTTGATTAACTTGAGATTTGGATTTAATGATTGTGGATAATTCTTCTAGGTGCACCAACATTTCAAGTTATGCCTTTTGTTTATAATCCAAATCTCTATCTTCCAGTGTTGTCTACAATATCCCGGAATGAAAGGGTTGACTTTCAGTGCTGGATTGTGCTGTTAGTCTTGTGATGTGCTCTGTCTCAATGCTATCTTGGGATCTCAGTCACATAGATATTATGTCTGCCCAATGCTTTCACACTGTATTCCTCCATAAGTCCAGTAATTGGTTGTGAAAGGGCCCTGTTTCCATATAGTCCTATCCTGCTGAGACATCTGGGTAAGCCAAGCCAATTCCTCATGTGTGAGCTAATCAATCACTCCAGCTCGCTGACCCGTCTAAGGGTGACTTTGCACAAGGTAATTGGCCAGAAAGAGAGGGTGGCTCAAACTTTGGTGCCTCCAATTTGGGCCGGTGCCCTGTCTTTCCTGAGAGGCAAGTACTGTTGATGCTGAGGTCAGACACAATATCCGTTCTTATCTGTTGTACTTATGTGTTGTTTATGTCCACAAGCAACCAGCATCCAGGCTTTTACCTGGCTCTACAAAAAATGCTTTTCTTACTTCGATTATATGTCTTGTTTTTAGTCCAAGTCTTAAATCGCGAATCCCTTTCTAGACATGCAATACATATCGTCTTGTTTTAAGAAACAATACAACAAAATAAAGTGAGTTTTAACATAAAACAAGCTAAACAATCTGCCAATGGGGTCAGCAAAAGTAAAAATCAAGATTATTTTGCTTACCCCATTCTTTTTTTGCTTGTTTTAGGGAAAAACTCACTCAATGTGTTTAACTGCGTTACTTAATTGCATTCCTGCATTGAGTTCACACATACTCTCTGGCTGCTACTTCATAGCCGTGGTGGACATTTCTCTCGGTCCCACGCTGAACGCAGTCGACCAATCACAACAGACTGGGAAATCAGTGGTAGGGTCAGAATTTGGCATCAACAACATGAAAGCATGGATCCATCCTGCCTTGTATCAACAGTTCAGGCTGGTGGTGGTGGTGTAATGGTGTGGGGGAGATTTTCTTGCCACACTTTGGCCCCATTAGTACCAATTGAGCATTGTGTCAACGCCACAGCCTACCTGAGTATTGTTGCTGACCATGTCCATCCCTTTATGACCACAGTTTACCCATTTTCTGATGGCTACTTCCAGCAGGATAACATCATGTCATAAAGAGTGAATCATCTCACTGGTTTCTTGAACATGACAATGAGTTCACTGTACTTAAATGGCCTCCACAGTCAGCAGATCTCAATCCAATAGAGCACCTTTAGGATGTGGTGGAACGGGAGATTCACATCATGGATGTGCAGCTGACAAATCTGCAGCAACTGTGTGATGCTATCATGTCAATATGGAGCAAAATCTCTAAGGAATTTTCCAGTAGTTTGTTGAAGGATTAAAGCAGCTCTGAAGGCAAAAGAGGTCCAACCTGGCACTAGTAAGGTGTACCTAATAAAGTGGCCGGTTAATTAGGGTAAAGTTAGGTCTAATTAGGCAAGTCATTGTATACATACAGTGAAAAATTCCTGAATCTGTTCAACATAATTTGGGAAATATTTGAAAAAGCAAACAAAAATCATAAGAGGGCGAATAATTTTGACTTCTCTTTTGACATGAATTCAGGGATCTGACACTCACCGCATGTAAATCTCGATGCACCATCAGGATTGCGAAGTTGGTCAGGTGACTGCAGGAACAGGTGGTGTGTGTTTTGTTTGTGGATAAGAGTTTGCAGCCTTGCGTGGACCAGTATCCGGACATGCTCCGCTCTGAATAGTTCCAAAACGAGCAGTTTGGGTTAAAGTAGTTCTCCGTCTGACAAATACAAAACAAATGTAGGGTTATTATGACTATTCTTTGCATGTTTAAAGTGACATCTGCAAGCCACTTCTTAATAATATTGGCACAAAGTTTCATAGTCAAACATATTTTGTTCTTGATTAAAAATCTCTAATATATGGCAATTTTATAGGGGATCTATTACTCAAAAAACACTTTTATAAAGGGTTTAAACACAGTTGTGTGGCAGCAGTCTCTAATGGTAAACATTTATTAATTTTATTTTTATAAACACACTTCATTAAACACAGTGTGCAGACACTTAACGTTCCCTAAAAGAAAACATATTAAGGGAAATACTGCAAATATGTAACTGACTTTCATAGTAGGAAAAAAAATACAGTAGTCAATGGTTACTAGTTTTCAACATTCTTCAAAATATCTTCTTTTTTGTTTAACAGAATAATCCTGTATCCATTGACTTTTATAGTAGGAAAAGAAATACTATGGGAGTCAATGGTTACTGGTTTTCAACATTCTTCAAAATATCTTCTTTTTTGTTTAACAGAATAAACCTGTAACCATTGACTTTCATAGTAGAAAAAAATACATACTATGGAAGTCAATGGTTACAGGATTATTCTGTTAAACACAAAAGAGGATATTTTGAAGAATGTTTAAAACCTGTAACCATTTATTTCCATTGTAGGAAAAAGAAATACTATGAAAGTCAAGGGTTATCGGTTTTCAACATTCTTCAAAGTATCTTTTTTTGTGTGTTTAACAGAATAAACCTGTAACCATTGACTTTCAAAGTAAGAAAAGGAAATACTATGGACGTAAATGGTTACAGGTTTATTTTGTTAAACACAAAAGATGATATAAAGAATATCATAAAGAATGTTGAAAACCGGTAACCATTGACTTCTATAGTTAGAAAAGAAATACTATGGAAGTCAATGATTACCGATTTTCAACAGTCTTCAAAATATCTTATTTTGTGTTTAACATAATAAACCAGTTAACATTGACTTCCATAATAGGAAAAATAAATATTACAGAAGTCAATGGTTACCAGTTTTTAACATTCTTCAAAGTATCTTCTTTTTGTGTTTAACGGAATAAACCAGTTAACATTGACTTCCATAATAGGAGAACGACATACTATGGAAGTCAATGATTACCGGTTTTCAACATTCTTCAAAATATCTTCTTTTGTGTTTAACAGAGTAAACCTGTAACCATTGTTTAACATAATAAACCCGTAACCACTGACTTCCATAGTAGGAAAAATAAATACCATGGAAGTCAATGGTTACTGGTTTTCAGCATTCTTCAAAGTATCTTCTTTTTGTGTTTAACAGAATAAACCAGTTAACATTGACTTCCATAATAGGAGAATGACATACTATGGAAGTCAATGGTTACCGGTTTTCAACATTCTCTCAAATATCTTCTTTTTGTGTTCAACAGAATAAAGAAACTCAAATATTGCTTAAGGGGGCTAATTATATTGACCTTAAATGTTTTTTGTTTTAAACAACTATCTTTCTAGCCAAAATGAAAAAAAAGGAAGCAAGAAGAAAAAATATTATAGGAAATACTGTGAAAAATTCCTGAATCTGTTCAACATTATTTGGGAAATATCTTTTAAAAGATATTAATAAAATAGATCTAACTGTATGTATAGTTTAATGAGGCATGCATATGTATCACAGCGTATAATTTGCACACTGAGCTAATCCTTATAATGAGCAAACAAAAACAAATGCTTTGGTTTCTTACGTCCAGATGCTCTAGAGTGAATATAACAGGCTCGGACACGAACACGCGGCTGGACTCTTTGTTGATGGATGCAGACAGGATGTGTGAGTTGACGGTGAGAGTATGGTTTCTGACTCCTCCTTCTCCCATCAGCCTCACTGTGGCGTTTTCTGTACTCAGGAAATGTCCCAAATGCTTATAAAGCACAAAAACCAGCTTGGCGACACCTAGGACAGACACACGATAACAGACCATTAACACTTGGCTGGAGAAACAAACAGAACATATCTATCTCAAACAAGCTGGGTCAAACGGCATTAAAGGAACACTCCAGCTAATTTTACAGTTTAGATTGACCCTTTTTGAATCCATTCTGACTATGTCCAAGTCAGGCGGGAACACTTTTAGCTTAGCTTAGCTTAGCATAGATCATTGAATCGGATTAGACCGTTAGCATCTCATGCAAAAAGCTCAAAAAATTGTTTTGATACTATTCCTATTTAAAGCTCGACTCTTCTGTAGTTACACCATGTACTATGACTGACGGAAAATGAAAAGTTGCTATTTTCTAGGCTGGATAGGAACTATACAGATAGGAACTATACTCTCATTCTGGCGTAATAATCAAGGAACTTTGGTGCCATACCATGGCTGCAGCAGGAGCAATTATAACATGAAGTGCTATAAGGTAGTTACCTATCCTGGGGGCTATTTTCAAGAGCTATGTATTTTCATTGTACCTGCTGCAGCACAATTACAGAAATTTATGATGCTAATGGTCTAATCCGAGTCAATGATCTATGCTAAGCTAAGCTAAAATTGCTCTGAAATTGTACACACATTTAGAAAATGTCAAGGTAGTTATTTGGGTTTTATTTGAACAAACTAATTAAATTACAAAAATTAAAAATGACAAAATGACCAAACAAAAAAGAAGATATTTTGAAGAATGTTCCACTGTAAAAAAAAAACCTGCAATATAAATTTTTTGCTGTTGAATCAACTGAACCTTTCTAATCAACTCAACATACATCAATTAAACTGACTAAAATAAGAAGTAAACTTTGTATGACAAAAAAAAGTAGTTGAAACCTGATTAACTTAGTAAAAGAAGTTAAAGTAACATAACATAAAAGTGATTATGATGTTTTGACAGTATTTTTTAGTATTATAGAAATCAATGGTTACCGGTTTCTAACATTATTCAAAATATCTTCTGTGTTCAACAGAAGAAGAAAAATAGCACTTATAAAGTATGATCTTATTCTACATCCTTAATCCTACACAATACCTAACGCCAACTATTACCTTAATAACTATTAATAATCAGCTAATTAGTAGTTTATTGAGCTAAAATTCTTAGTTTATGGTTTGTTAATAGAATGAACTGTACATTAAAATAAACTGTAAAGGGTCTGACACTACTCAAGGATGCATTTGTATATTTGGGTGAACGAACCCTTTATCTAAGCATCTGAAGCTCTAAGCATTTAAACTCACCATAACCTTCTTATTTATTTATTTATTACCGTTTTTGCTGTTGAGTTTGACCATGTTGGCAGACAGCTGAATGGTGGCTCCTCTTTTGCTGGTTTGTGGAAACCTGAAGTCCTGGATTTGCCCGTCGGTGCTCAACACGTACACATCCAACACTGAATAGAGACACAAAACACAAAGGCATGAATCATTATTGAGGAAAAAAGACATGTTTTTCTTACATTCTTCAGGTCATTCAGGTCAAATTCAATCGAAAAATTTAAATGTACTCTACCTTAAGGTAGTGCAAACCTTCACGAGTTTCTTTTTTCAGTTGAAAACAAAAGAAGATATTTTGAAAAATGTTAGAAAACTCAAAGTGGGCGAAAAACATACTATGGAAGTCAAGGTTTTTCTTCAAAATGTCTTCTTTCGTGTTTAACAGAATAAACCTGTATCTATTGACTTCCATAGTAGGGAAAAATAAATACTATAGAAGTCAATGGTTACTGGTTTTCAACATTCTTCAAAATATCTTCTTTTGTATTTGACAGAATACACCTGCAACCATTCATATTTAGAGTATGAAAATAAACACTATAGAAGTCAACGGTTACTGGTTTTCAACATTCTTCAAAATATCTTCTTTTGTGTAAAACAGAATAAACCTGCAAACATTGACTGCCATAGTAGGAAAAACAAATACTATAGAAGCCAATGATTGCAAGTTTATTCTGTTATACGCAAAAGAAAATATTTTTAAGAATGTTGAAAACCAGTAACAATTGACTTCCATAGTAGGAAAAACAAATATTATAGAAGTCAATGGTAACCAGTTTTCAACATTCTTCAAAATATCTTCTTTTGTGTATAACAGGATAAACCTGCAATCATTGACTTGGATAGTAGAAAAAACAAACAATATAGAAGTCAATGTTTGCTGGTTTTTAACATTCTTCAAAGTTTCTTGTTTTGTGTTGAACAGAATAAACATGTAACCATTGACTGTCATAGTGGAGAAAACAAATACTATGAAAGTCAATGGTTACAGGTTTTAAATTTTTTTTTTAAATATCTTCTTTTGTGTTTAACAGAATACACCTGCAACCATTAACTTTCATGGTAGGAAAAACAAATACTATATAAGTCAATGTTTACGGGTTTTCAACATTCTTCAAAATATCTTCTTTGGTGTTTAACAGATAAAACCTGTAACTACTGACATTCATAGTAGGAAAAACTAATACTATGGAAGTCAATGGTTACCAGTTTTCAACATTCTTCAAAATATCTTCTTTTTGTGTTCAACAGAATACAACTGCAACCATTGTTTAAGAGAATAAACCTGTAACCATTGACTTTCATGGTAGGAAAAACAAATACCATGAAAGTCAGTGGTTACAGGTTTTCAACATTCTTCAAAATATCGTCTTTGGTGTTTAACAGAAAAAAACCTGTAACCATTGACTTTTGTAGTAGGAAAAACTAATACTATGGAAGTCAATGGTTACCGGTTTTCAACATTCTTCAAAATATCTTCTTTTTGTGTTCAACAGAATATAGAAACTCAAATAGGTTTGTGACAAGTGAAATGTGAGTAAATGATGACAGATTTTTCAGTTTTTGAGTGAACTATTCCTTTAATAACTGCTCCATTAAACCAGTGTGAGGTAATTCAATTAAAACAAGACACTGTGAAGAGAGCGAATCAAGAAGAAAGCAAGATAATTGTGTTTCAAAGCTTCCTAATGCACTTCAGGCCAACTAATTGCGTTGCTACCACATCGCATAATTCCCAAATACGAAATAAAGTACAATAAATGTTGTTCTCAACTGAGTTCACTGGTCGCTTAATTAAAAACAGCTAATGCATTACTATTAACTGATGTTGAGTCATTCTTTCCAACATCCTCCACATTGTGCTTTGTGACATTGGTTTGTCTTTTGATGTGAAAGCAGAAGATCTGAGCTATGTTTCAGGGTTGAGTCTCTTTTGTCTGACAGCAGCAGAAAGCTACCAACACACACACACACACACACACACACACACACTTTAGACACGCATTTAACACTTTGGATGGAGTTACATTAAAGATTACAGTAAACACAGACTTTAAACAGCAGCTTCAAAAATGTAGGTATTATGGTTATTATGATTATAAACAAATACTATGCAAGTCAATGGTTACCAGTTTTCAACATCTTCAAAATATCTTCTTCAGTGTTTAACATAATAACATAACATAAACCTGTAACCATTGACTTTCATAGTAGAAAAGAGAAATACTATAGAAGTAAATATCGAAGATATTTCGAAGAATGTTGAAAACCAGTAACGTTTGACTTCCATTGCATTTGCTTTTCCTACTATGAAAGTCAATGGTTACCAGGTTTATTCTGTTAAACACAAAAGATGATATTTCGAAAAATGTTGAAAACTGGCAATCACTGACTTCTAAAGTATTTGTTTTTTCTACTATGGAAGTCAATGGTTACAGGTTTATTCCGTTAAACACAAAAGAACATATTTTGAAGAATGTTGAAAACCGGTAACCACTGACTGCTACAGTATTTTGTTTATCCTACTATGGAAGTCAATGGTTACAGGCTTATTCTGTTAAAAACAAAAGAACCTATTTTGAAGAATGTTGAAAACCGGTAACCACTGACTGCTATAGTATTTTGTTTATCCTACTATGGAAGTAAATGGTTACAGGCTTATTCTGTTAAAAACAAAAGAACCTATTTTGAAGAATGTTAGAAACTGGTAACCATTGACTTTTTTAGTACTTGTTTTTCCTACTATGGAAGTCAATGGTTACAGGTTTATTCCGTAAAACACAAAAGAACCTATTTTGAAGAATGTTGAAAACCGGTAACCACTGACTGCTATAGTATTTTGTTTATCCTACTATGGAAGTCAATGGTTACAGGTTTATTCTCTTAAACAATGGTTGCACGTTTATTCTGTTAAACACAAAAGAACATTTTTTGAAGAATGTTGAAAACCGGTAACCATTGACTTTTATAATATTTGTTTTTCCTACTATGGAAGTCAATGGTTACAGGTTTATTCTGTTAAATACCAAAGAAAATATTTAGAAAAATGTTAAAAACCGGTAACCATTGACTTTTATAGCATTTGTTTTTCCCCATTATTGAAGTCAATGGTTACAGGTTTATTCTGTTAAACACAAAAGAAGATATTTTGAAGAATGTTAAAAATCGGTAACCATTATCTTTTATAGCAATCGGTTTTCCTACTATGGAAGTCAATGGTTACAGGTTTATTCTGTAAAACACAAAAGAACACATTTTGAAGAATGTTGAAAACTGGTAAATTAATCCATATTATTATACTTTATATACCATTTAAATATTTGAAAGAAGAATTTAAAGGGCTAATAATTTGTTCTCCGACTGTAAATACACTCTTACATTTTTACAATTATTTACCAGTGTTTTCCTATTATATTTGGCCCTATGTTTGATCTGTCAGTTTTTATGGCTTCAGTCTGTCTGAGTTTTGTCCGTCTCTACATATATTCCCAGACAGACTCAGTGATGGTGAAATCAGATCTCACACACACACACAGACACACACACGTACACGTCCCGCTGGATTAATAGACATGATCTGTTAGTCATGTTTCAGAGCAGACGGTTTTTAGATTACCTCTCTTCACATTCATCATACAGATTTAAACAGAATAATATTGCAGTAAACTCATATTAAATACATAGAGAAGTTATGAAATATGTATTGCGTATTTTATCGACGCGTATTAAACACTGCGTCAGGTTTCAGTAAACTGAGGTTTGTGAAAGAGCCGCTGGCGGTTCATGAATGCACTGAATAAACACTGAATAAACAATATCTGCTGTCCACACTTTATACATCAACGATATGTTTGGCGAACGGGAAATGATGTGTAAATCCAGTGATCAGAAACTAATTATGATGAGTGATTATAATCATCTGAATAGACGCTGGAGTGCAATTACACAAAGCTGAAGACCTGCATACAAGCAGACTTCATTAGAAAAGAGACATTTAAAAGGGAGAATTTTTTGGTGGAATTAATAAATGATGGAAAATATTGACATTTATTTGAAGAAGTGCAAGATGACACTTTTTAAATAAGTTTATATATTTATCTACACAGTATACTCCATTCTGAAGCTTGGGGTGTGTAGGATTTATTTGACTGGACTTTTGAATTACGGATAAAATAAAATAAAATAAAATAAAATAAAATAAAATAAAATAAAATAAAATAAAATAAAATAAAATAAAATAAAATTCATGGCATTTTGATTTTTTTTTAATTTACTGAATAAATAAATAATCATAATAAAACATATAAAATTTTTTAAAAATATAAATAAAAATACATTATAAAAAATAAAAATAAAATAAATTAATGCTATTTTGAATAAAATGTAATTATTAAAAAAAAATATTGAATACATTTTTAAAATACATAAAAAATCTAATAAATAATAAATAATAATAAAAATAAATTAACTTTAATATTAAATATTTTTTTAATAAAAATAAAAATATATGATAAAAACTAATAAAATAATAACAAATTTATTAATTAATTAAAATAAATTCATGTCATTTTGAATATTTTACTTGAGTGAATAATATGTAATCATTAAAATATATAAAAAAAATTATATTAATAAATAAAAAATATATAGTAAAAATTTAGTAAATAATGCATAATAATAAATAATTAAAAATAAAAATGTATGGCATTTTGAATAGTTTTGAGTAAATAAAATGCAATGAGTAAAAAAATATATTAAATACAATTTTTAAATATAAATAAATAAATAATAAAAAATTATAAAAAAAAAATTCATGCCAGTTTGAATATTTTACTTACTGAATAAATGTATTCAGGAAAAATATATTAAATATTTTATAAAAAAATGTAAATAATAAATAAATAAAAATACATAACAAAATAATAATAATGAAAAAGTTAATTAATTAAACATAAAATCATTATATCTTGAATATTTTACTTGAGTGAATAAAATAAAATAATTAAAAAACATAAATAAATAATAATAAATAATAAATAAAATAAATTCATGCCATTTTGAATATTTTACGATGTAAAAACGATGTAAATAATCTAAAATAAAAATTGACAATATAAATGAATAAAAATATATTGTGAATACAAAAATTATGATAATTAAAAATATAATTAAATATAAATACATTTAAAAATACATTTTACTGGGAAACTGTACTATGGAAAGTGAACGCATACGTTGGCGGTTCATTCCGCTGTGGTGACCCCTGATTAATAAAGGGACTAAGCTGGTGGAAAATGAATGAATGAATATTTTGAATAATATTATTCTGACTCCTGGTTGGTCAAACTGAAGCCGGTTCTCTGTAAACTCAGTTTCCAGCAGTTTCTCAGCTTGACTTCTCGACTACAGGCTGGAAATAATAATGATTTTCTGAACCGGATCGACTCTGCCGGGAAAAACTCTGTAACTGCTGCTGTTGTGAAGCTTCTCTTTGTCTTTTCTTTTCCTTCTAGGAAAGCTGATCTGCTGAAAACACCGACCACAACACACACTTCCACTGCTCCTCACACACTGATTATAAAGCCCAGGACAGCATTCACAGGTCAAAACTACTCAGCCCGCCTGTGAATTTCTTCATCAAATATTTCCCAAATGATGTTGAACAGATTCAGGAATTTTTCACAGTATTTCCTATTATATTTTTTCTTCTGGAGAAAGTCTTTTTTGTTTGATTTCGGCTAGAATAAAAGCAGTTCTTATTGTTTTAAAGCCATTTTATGGTCAATATTATTAGCCCCCTTCAGCAATATTAGTTTTGGATTGTCTCCAGAACAAACCACTGTTAAGCAATGACTTGCCTAATTACCCTAACTTTACCCTAATTACCCTAGTTAAGCCTTTAAATGTCACTTTAAGCTGAATACTAGTGTCTTGAAGAATATCTAGTCTAATATTATTTACTGTCATCATGACAAAGAGAAAATAAATCAGTTTAGGAATGAGTTATTAAAACTATCATGTGTAGAAATGTGCTGAAACAAATATAGCTTAAGCGGTCTAATAATATTGACCTTAAAATTGTTTAAAAAAATTAAAAACAGCTTTTGTTGTTGTCACAATCACATATGATGGGATTTGTAGTTCTTTTGATGGCAGATTTGTAGTTCTCCAGCAATCCGTATGGACTAGATCGCTGGAGAACTACAAATGTGCCATCAAAAGAACTACAAATCCCATCATACCTGTTCACACACACCAGTTGCAGCTCACCCACTGATTGCGCGCACACACAGATGGAAGCTCATCACGAACTGATTCCAGGACTATTTATACAGCTCACGCACACATCGGGGATGAGTCTTGTTCGCTGTATTCTGTAAGCATTTTAAAGTGTTATTTCTTGACTAGCCTTCCCATGTTTTGTTAATTGTTTTATGTTGTTTGCTGCCTGACTACTCTTTTGGATAACCTGCATGCTCCTGCTTTGCTCTTGTGTTGACCATTGCCTGCCTGACGAGTCTCTGTTCAATAAAGTACTGCACGTGGATCCTCAACTCCGTAGTCCAGCGTCCTAAAGTCATTCTAGTCGAAATCAAACAAGAAAGACTTTCTTTAGAAGGAAAAACATTACAGGAAATACTGTGAAAAATTCCTGAATCTGTTCAACATCATTTGGGGGAAAAATAATAATCACAGGAGGGCTGATAGGAAAATGGCAAAATAAAATCCTGCTTGTTTTACACTGATTTACACTGAATATGTTCCAGAAACAGATGATGTGAGATTCTGGAGCAAGCGAGAGAGAGAATGTTCTGCTGGATCTGCATATACTGTCCAACACACTCCTCGCCTGAGCAATTAATTATGCATCTTCTCTCTATACTATTGGTTTACCGCTGAGGATTTTGTCCTGAATATGCTGGTTTCAGAGACTTTTCCAGCCGCACTGCAGCAATGCACTGAAACACTACATTCATCTGCTAAACACTGAGCATTTAACACTGATGCACACACTGACAGAGCATGGAAACAAGACTCACACTTTTAATATAATTTGAGTAATGTGTCACTTCATTAGTTGAATGAAGTAAATTAAAGTAAATGAAAATAATCAAATTAAATGAAATAATAATAAAATTAAATTAAAAGTAACGTAAATAATAAAATAAAAATAAATAAAGTGAATTAAAATAAAGTAATAAAATAAAATAAAATAATTACAACAATTAAAGTAAATAAAAAATTAAAATAAATAAATTAAAATAAAATAACCATTAAATTAAAAAGTAACATAAAATAATAAAATAAAATAAATATAAAATACAATTAAATTAAGAGAATTCAAAATAAAATAAAATTAAATAATAAAATGTAATTAAATAAAGTAAAAATAAAATAAAACAGATTAAAATAAAATAATAATAAAATTGAATTAAAGTAGCTTAAAAAATAAATATAAATTAAAATTAAGTTAATAAAATAAAATTAAATAATAAAATAATGATAAAATTTAATTAAATCCAATAAAATAAAAATAAATTTAAGTAAAATAAAATAAAGTAAAATAAATAATAAAATACAATTTACTTAAATATTTTATAACAATAAATAATAATAATAATAATAATAATAATAATAATAATAATAATAATAATAATAATAATAATAATAATACATGAATAAATATATATACAAAATGTTTAATTACAGTAAAGGATCACTGAGCCACAGATCTTTAAATCGGCAGTCGTCAAGAGATAAATTATTCACATAAACCCAAGAGCACAAATTTTTTTTAATAACATTATTATAATTATTATATTATAATAATTATGATATTTTTATTAACATATTACTATTAATGTTATTATATGACATTTATTTAATAATAAAAATTAAATATAAAAATATTGTTTTAGATTATTATTATTATTACTATAATTATAATTTATATTATTTTAATTATATTTTAAACAATATATTATAATAATTACATATTTTAATAAAATTTTATGAAATAAATACAACTATATAATAAATAAATGTATATATAAATTAATGATAATAATAATATTAATAATAATAATAATAATAATAATAACAATAATTAAAATAATAATAATTATTATGTATATAATAATTATTATTATTATATATGACTGGCTTGATGATGAGTGCATTATTCACTGTTCATTCATTGTTCAGTTTCCTTAAAAAAAAAACTAAAGTCTTTCTAGATTTTTCTTCCCAAAACATTTTCAGTGGTGTGTGTGTGTGTGTGTGTGGGGGGGGGGGGGGGGGGGGGGGGTTGTTCTCCCCTAGCATGTTTTGATTAAAATGACTGCTAACAAGTGCTTGCCATATGTCAGATCTTCCCACTGAAAATCTGCTTTTATCCTAAATTTGACGAATGTCCAAAATGCAAAACTCTTTTCTTTGTAGTGATTCTGATAATTACAAATGATGGATAAAAAGCGAAACTCAACTTGACTGGCAAAGAACAGCATTTATACCGCATACGTCTCCAGTGTTTAGCGTTCGTCTCTCACCAAAATAAATAAACTTAAAAGAAACTGGCAATGCAAGACAGGCTGTCAACAAGAGTCAAAGACAAAACAGGATTTCAGACATCAAACTCTTTGCCTTTAACTCATAGTTTGATGTTGTTTTTATGGGAATCTCTTGTATATTTATGTCATGTTTTTGTGTAATACTGACTTGTCAATTTAGGCTTGTTTAGCTTAAAGACGCCTCTCATTTGGAGAATGAAGTCACATGAATCGCTCAGGTGTGAGTTTTTCCCAGACTTAAACAGAGTGTCAAAATCTTGATGTTTCTGTAAGTCTCGTCTATCAAATCTGAGCTTTATTTTGTATATTCCATTGGGTTCGCATCAGGGGATTGGCTGGGCCATTCTACAGCTTGATTTTCTTTCTCTGAAAGCATCTGAGAGTCTCTTTGGCTGTGTTTTGGATCATTGTCTTGCTGAAATGTTCACCCTGGTTTCATCTTCATCCTCCTGCTAATGTAGATGTTGGACTGAAGCAGCTGATATTCATTTACACTGAGGAAGGGCAGAGGCTTGCTGAAGAACTACTGAGAGATTTCAGCTGCTGTCTGGGCTTTCATTGCCCAACTACACCTCCCTTTCTTCATGTGTTCAATACTTCTTCCTTGTGTCGTTTCATTTTATTGCACAGAACTTAATTTGTGAACTAAATATTTGTTTTATTTGCATGATGGATTTATAGTTCTTACCAACATCTGGGGAAAATTTCAAGTCAACAGCACCTTTAGAAATATGTTTTCTGAGAAAAAAAGTGACGTGTTCAATACTTATTTCTTCATATACTATTAATAATTATGGATGTTTTCCATAAGGTAAAAGGGGCTTTTTTCATTACAATACAAAAATTGAATTAATTGTATAATAATAACAACAACAAAAATGATGATAATAATAATAATAATAAATATAACAACAACAACAACAACAATATAAATATTAGTAATAATAATAACACTAATAATAATAATAATAACATGAATAAAAACAAATATAATAATAATAATAATAATAATAATAATAATAAATATAACAACAACAACAATATAAATATTAACACTAATAATAATAATAATAATAATAATAATAATAATAAATAGAACAACAACAACAACAACAACAATATAAATATTAGTAATAATAATAACACTAATAATAATAATAACATGAATAAAAACAAATATAATAATAATAATAATAATAATAATAATAATAATAATAATAATAATAATAATAATAATAATAAATATAACAACAACAACAACAACAACAACAACAACAATATAAATATTAACACTAATAATAATAATAATAATAATAATAATAATAATAATAATAAATATAACAACAACAACAATATAAATATTAATAATAATAATAACACTAATAATAATAATAATAACACGAATAAAAACAAATATAATAATAATAATAATAATAATAATAATAAATATAACAACAACAATAATATAAATATTAATAATAATAATAACACTAATAATAATAATAATAACATGAATAAAAACAAATATAATAATAATAATAATAATAATAATAATAATAAATATAACAACAACAACAACAACATAAATATTAACACTAATAATAATAATAATGACAATATTAATAATAATAATAATAAATATAACAACAACAACAATATAAATATTAATAATAATAACACTAATAATAATAATAATAACATGAATAAAAACAAATATAATAATAATAATAATAATAATAATAATAATAAATATAACAACAACAACAACAACAATATAAATATTAACACTAATAATAATAATAATAATGACAATATTAATAATAATAATAATAAATATAACAACAACAACAACAACAATATAAATATTAGTAATAATAATAACACTAATAATAATAATAACATGAATAAAAACAAATATAATAATAATAATAATAATAATAATAATAATAATAAATATAACAACAACAACAACAACAACAATATAAATATTAACACTAATAATAATAATAATGATAATAATAATAATAATAATAAATATAACAACAACAACAATAGAAATATTAATAATAATAATAACACTAATAATAATAATAATAACATAAATAAAAACAAATATAATAATAATAATAATAATAATAATAATAAAACAACAACAATAATATAAATATTAATAATAATAATAACACTAATAATAATAATAATAACATGAATAAAAACAAATATAATAATAATAATAATAATAATAATAATAATAAATATAACAACAACAACATAAATATTAACACTAATAATAATAATAATGACAATATTAATAATAATAATAATAAATATAACAACAACAACAATATAAATATTAATAATAATAACACTAATAATAATAATAATAACATGAATAAAAACAAATATAATAATAATAATAATAATAATAATAATAATAATAATAATAATAAATATAACAACAACAACAACAACAATATAAATATTAACACTAATAATAATAATAATAATGACGATATTAATAATAATAATAATAAATATAACAACAACAACAACAACAATATAAATATTAGTAATAATAATAACACTAATAATAATAATAACATGAATAAAAACAAATATAATAATAATAATAATAATAATAATAATAATAATAATAATAATAATAATAATAATAATAACTATTATTATTATTATCGTAATTATTATTAGACATTAAAATATCATTTAGTCAAAAATAAGGTTAAAAAAATTTGTCAGGCATATTTAGCACATCTATTATTTGGTGACATTAAAACTCATGATCAAATGATGATGATCAACAGTAAATTTACAAATGTTACCTCTTTCCAAGAGGGAAAACCAGCAACAATCAAGAATGCATGATTATATGCTGTCATGGCTTTGCAATCAATAAATGTGATTACAATGAAAGTCAATGGGGCAAAAACAGCCCCCAACATAATGAAAGGGGAGTCAATTAGCCCAGAGTGTATTGTTTTTCAAAGCATTTTCCCAAAATATGTGTCAAAATACGGTTTGTCACCAAAAATCACTCCATTTGCTGAAACACAGAGAAAGATGTGGCCAAATTAAGACTCAAAATCAGCCCAGAGTGAATGAAAACGACCCAACGGTTCAAGGGTTAAAGTGTTACCATTGACTATTATTCATTTACAGATCGTAGTAAAGACTCACTGATGTTTTCCGCAGGCATGCGCACCACCGCCGGCTCGATCAGGTTGTCCGCCAGCACAAACGCTCCTTCCTCCAGCGTGTCCAGTAGCATGGTAGCAGCGTGAGTTTGCTCCGTTGAGTTCATGTCTTCCCAGGATTTAAGCGCTTCTGGTCTCAGCAGGTTGTCAACTGTGTCCACGATGGCCTGAAATGAACATAGAAGAACAAAGTCTAATCACTGACGAGACCATTTTTTCCATGTACAAAAACATGTACAAATGCCGGCAACACATGGAGAAGCCGATGAGAACACAGCCATGATGGAGAATCACACGGACATTGGTGCAAAAATTATTGAGTTTTTGTTTTGTTTCTTGTCCAAAATGATTAAAATGACCATACATTTAGTCTTTTAGTAGACGCTTTTGTCAACAGGTGGTTTGTCAAGCCCACTCATCTGTGTGAGGCACAATGTTTTTTTCTTTTTTCTTTAGGTGGTTTTTCTACAGGTGGTTTGCCAAGCCCACTGACCAATGTGAAGCACACTCAAGAAGCCTTTTCTAGAGTAAAAAAAAAAGTCTTTTAAAATGAAATAAAATAAAATGAAATAAAAAAAAATTCAACTAAAATAAATATTAAATTAAATAAAGTAAAATAATAAAAATAAATAATAATAAAATAAAAATGTATAAAACAAAAAATATTAAATTTAATTAAATAAATATTAAATTAAAGTAAAATAATAAAATTTAATAAAAATAAATAATAAAATAAAACAATATAAAATAAAAAAATATAAAATAAACTAAAATAAATATTAAATTAAATAAAGTAAAATAATAAAATTAAATAAAAAATAAATAATAATAAAATAAAAATGTATAAAATAAAAATATATAAATTAAATTAAATAAATATTAAATTAAATAAAGTAAAATAATAAAATAAAGTAAAATAAAATAAATAAAATACAATTTTAATTAAACAGCATGGTGGGTAGCACAATCGCCTCACAGCAAGAAGGTCGCTGGTTCGAGCCCCAGCTGGGTCAGTTGGCATTTCTGTGTGGAGTTTGCATGTTCTCCTCGTGTTGGTGTGGGTTTCCTCCGGGTGCTCCTATTTTGCCCACAAGTCCAAACACTACAGGGGAATTGAGTAAGCTAAATGGGCCATTTATATGGATACGCCTTAATAAAATGTGAATGGTGGTGATATTAACGTCCTCTTTGTGGTACCTTAGTAAATGTGAGGGGGGAAACTTTTCAAGATGGGTGGTGACAATGGTGGCCATTTTGAAGTCGGCCATCTTGGATCCAACTTTAGTTTTTTCAATAGGAAGATAGTCATGTGACACATCAAACTTATTGGGAATTTCACAAGAAAAACAATGGTGTGCTTGGTTTTAACGTAACTTTATTCTTTTATGAGCCCCCTCACATATACTAATGGGCCACAAACAGGACGTTAATATCACCAACCATTCCCATTTTATTAAGATGTATCCATATAAATGGCCCACCCTGCATACTGACACCGACTTCTCCAATTAACCTTATTCTTCAATGCAAAAGTGCGCTCGTTAGTGCGATTGTTTTAGAACTTCCGTTTCGGTCATCTACTGGAGAAATGACTAGGAATAATAAACGGCAGAAAACTACTAACTCTAGAAACAAGTGTTTGCATGACAATACAGACAAAGCAGAATAATATAATAAGGAAATATCAGTTTGCAACGTCAAGCAGCAGAACGATTAATGTCTAAAAATAAATGGAAGCGAATGAAACTGGAAGTCTCGAGCCAAAACAATTCAAATAGCTGCGTCTGAATACGGAAAATAAGGTTAATAGATATAGAGGTGTTGCACTATCAGCTGAAATGTTGCTAGAGTTGGTTTTTAAGTGTGGGTGATATATTACATCAGCAAAACTGATTGAGCTCATGTCCGTGTTGTGCGATAAGTCTATATATTGACTATTGTGACAAGACGCTCTCAATGGTATCAGTAATAAATCTTTACATTGCTTTGACCTTAATTCGGTTTAATTAAACAATGCGAAGACAATCACTGTAAAAACCAAACCAAACAGGGTTTAAATGAGGTTTTTCAATCGGAAAGGGTCTGACATATACTGTAAAATGACAACTGACAGGCTGTTGCTGTTTTTCCTTCCTTATTTGGGGCGGGGGGGGGGGGGGGGGGGGGGATAAATCAGGCAGCGCAGGGAATACACTGGAGACGGGAGAGAAACCAATGAGAGACGAGACGCTGAAAAAAACAGGCATGATGGGAAATCAAACACTCTCCCAAAGTGTCGCTGCTGTAAAATATGCTGTTTGACTTCATGATTCAACAGTTGCAGTGATGTCTGTGTGTGTTTCTGCCTCAGTTTATTACAGATCAGGACACTACATATACAGTTGAAGGCTGAATTATTCGCCCCCTCTATAGATTTTTTCCCCAATTTCTGTTTAAGGGAAAGATGAATCTTTTTCAGCACATTTCTAATCATAATAGTTTTAGTAACTCATCTCTAATAACTGATTTCTTTTATCTTCACCATGATGACAGCACATAATATTAGACTAGATATTCTTCAAGACACTAGTATTCAGCTTAAAGTGACATTTAAAGGCTTAACTAGGTTAATTAGGGTAAAGTTAGGGTAATTAGGCAAATCATTGTGTAACAGTGGTTTGTTCTGGAGACAATCCAAAACTAATATTGCTTAAGAGTGCTATAGAAAAAACAAGTGTAGATTCCTTATGTTTAAGTGTGTAAAACAGTGTCCTCCATCTGCATTCCTCACTGTTTTTCTCCTGCTGTTTTCTCTTTGCTCTTTTAAAAGTCCACTCGGCTCTCGCTGAAACACTGGGAAGCTTCAGAAAACTGGACTGTCAGATTCAATTTCCTATTTAGAATCAATAGCGTACGGTTTTGCTTTTCTATCTGTAACGGGATCTAACTGCAACGCTGGCAGAAAATAAAATATTAATAAAAATGTTTCTGAAAACTCCAGAAAATGAGATGTTTTTATCCAAACTCTAGAAGCAGAAATCAGTTCAGCTAAAAATGCAAACAAAACTGCTATTATTAAAGAAATTAGGGTACAACTTTACAATCAGATTGTATTAGTTTACATTATATTATTTATTTATAAGTGCCGTCAAACTATTAATTACAATTAATCACAAACAAAATAAAAGCTTGTTTTTACATACTATATATAGTATGTGGATTGTGTATATTTATTATGTTTATATAAATATACACATGCATGCATGATTAGAGAAAATGTTCAGTCATATTTAGATAATGTGTATATATATATATATATATATATATATATATATATATATATATATATATATATATATATATATATATATATATATATATATATATATATATATATATATATATGATACAGGTTATTTACACATTTAAATTTCTAAGTAACAAAATTGTATGTATGTATGTGGGGGTGTGTGTGTGTATAGGAATATATATATATATATATATATATATATATATATATATATACATATATAATATATGTATATATATATATATATATATATATATATATATATATATATATATATATATATATATATATATATATATATATATATATATATATATACATATATAATATATGTATATACATACATACATATATATATATATATACACACACACACAGTTGAAGTCAGAATGATTTGCCCCCCTGTTTATTTTACCCCCAATTTCTGTTTAAGGAGAGCAGATTTCTTCAACACATTTCTAATCATAATAGTTTTAATAACTCATCTCTAATAACTGATTTATTTTCTCTTTGTCATGATGACAGTAAATAATATTAGACTAGATATTCTTCAAGACACTAGTATTCAGCTTAAAGTGACATTTAAAGGCTTAACTAGGTTAATTAGGGTAAAGTTAGGGTAATTAGGCAAGTCATTGTATAACGATGGTTTGTTCTGGAGACAGTTGAAACAAATATTTAAATGAATGAATAAATAAAAAAATAAATAAATGAACAGACAAACAAATAATCAAATAAATAAATAGACAAACAAACAAACAAATACATAAATAAATAAACAGAGAAACAAATAAATAAACAAACAAACAGATAAACAAATAAACAAATTAACAGATAAACACAAATAAATAAACAGACAAATATATAAATAAACAGATAATCAAATAATCAAATAAATAAATAGACAAACAAACAAATAAATAAATAAACTGACAAATAAATAAGACAAACAAATAAACAGAAAAACTAATAAATAAACAGATAAACAAATAAACAGATAAACACATATATAAATAAACAGACAAATAAATAACTAGATAATTAAATAATTGAATAAGTAAAACAAATAAACATACAAATAACTAACTAAATAAATAAATCAATAAATAAATGCATGAGAAATATTTGAAAAAATAAATAAATAAATAATAATAATAATATATATATATATATTCCAAAAAATGTCCTCATACAGAGGGTTTGTCCATATTTGACCCAGTGTCAGTTTAAGACAACCCAGCATTTTAGGCGTGTAGTGTTGTGTTGTCTACAAATGAACATAAACATGTCTGGAACAAATGAACAAACACACAGCTATAAAGTGTCATCAAGAGGTCTTTCATTATTCAGTGTGTGTGTGTGTGTGTGTGTGTGTGTGTGTGTGTGTGTGTGTGTATGTGTTTCAGGATTATTTCTTCATTACTGCTGTTGTGAATAACATGGAGACAAATCTGTGGAGGACACACAGATCTGCAAAACAGCAGGAGTGTGAACCGAGCAGGTGACACACACACACACACACACACACACACACGCGCAGACACACCTCTGCCACCATGACTGCGGGACATCCATTACAGCAGAATACACACTCAAGCATTAAGAGTGAGCGCAGAAGCAGAGCATGATGGGAAAGCAGAGCGAGACAACAGAAAAACCAGAGCGAGACTTCAGGAGGAACAGCAGACTCACACACACACACATATGCGCGCGCACACACAGAGGCTGCATGCAGCAGAGCAGGTGGAGATGGGCCGGAGGTACCTTCATATACGCCCTGCAAGTCCGCTCTCTTTTCTGACGCTTTTTATTTAGGTGTCAAACACAAAGACGGGAGATTAGAAACAACACACACACACACGCACCCACACACGCACACAGGAACACACACAGAGGAAAAGAGAAAGAGAAACAGAAGAAGTAAGAGTCTGTGTGTCAGTCACATGATGAAGGAGAGCTGCACTTTAATGAGGATTGATTCTCTCTATTCTCCTACATAAAGACTCTGAAACTGTGTTTGCTTTCACATGTCAGAAGAGGACAGTTTAAACACATGCTGGAAAAACACTTCGCTACCAAAACAATACACTTACCGGCCACTTTATTAGGTACACCTGTCCAACTGCTCGTTAACGCAAATTTCTAATCAGCCAATCACATGGCAGCAACTCAATGCATGTAGGCATGTAGACCTGATCAAGACAATCTGCTGCAGTTCAAAGCGAGCATCAGAATGGGGAAGAAAGGGGATTTAAGTGACTTTGAACGTGGCATGGTTGTTGGTGCCAGACAGGCTGGTCGGAGTATTTCAGAAACTGCTGATCTACTGGGATTTTCACACACAACCATCTCTAGGGTTTACAGAGAATGGCCCGACAAAGAGGAAATATCCAGTGAGCGGCAGTTCTGTGGGCGCAAATGCCTTGTTGATGCCAGAGGTCAGAGGAGAATGGCCAGACTGGTTCCAGCTGATAGAAAGGTAACAGTAACTCAAATAAGCACTCGTTACAACCGAGGTATTGTTGCTGATCATGTCCATCCCTTTATGACACCACAGTGTACTCATCTTCTGATGGCTACTTCCAGCAGGATAACGCACCATGTCATAAAGCACAAATCATCTCAGACTGGTTTCTTGAACATGACAATGAGTTCACTGTACTCAAATGGCCTCCACAGTCACCAGAGCTCAATCCAAAGGAGCACCTTTGGGATGTGGTGGAACGGGACATTTGCATCATGGATGTGCAGTCGACAAATCTGCAGCAACTGCGTGATGCTATCATGTCAATATGGAGCAAAATCTCTGAGGAATTTTCCAGTAGCTTGTTGAATCTCTGCCATGAAGCATTAAGGCAGTTCTGAAGCGGGTCCAACCCGGTTCTAATAGAGTGTACCTAATAAAGTGGCCGGTGAGTGTATATTTTCTATTATTATTATTATTATTTTGCTGTTGCACAGAAACCTTATTGAAGGAAGTTCACCCACGAATAAAAATTCTGTCTTCATTTACTCACTTTTAACTTGTTCCAAACCTTCATGAGTTTATTTTGTTAAACATTAAAAGAAGATGTTTTGAAGAATGTTGGAAGCCAATAACTATTGACTCCCACAGTATTTGTTTTTCGCACTATGGAAGTCAATGGCTACAGATTTTCAGCTTCCTCAAAACATCTTCTTTTAATGTTTAACAAAATAAAGAAACTCATAAAGCTTCGAATCCGCAAAAAGGAGAGTAAATAGTGAGTAAATAATACAAAAAATGGGTGAACTATTCCTTTAAATCTAAACAGATAGACAGATAGACAGACAGACAGATAGATAGATAGATAGATAGATAGATAGATAGATAGACAGATGGATAGATAGATAGATAGATAGATAGATAGATAGATAGATAGATAGATAGATAGATAGATAGATAGATAGATAGATAGATAGATAGATAGATAGATAGATAGATAGATAGATAGATAGATAGATAGATAGATAGATAGATAGATAGATAGATAGATAGATTCAGCTTAGTGACATTTAAAGGCTTAACTAGGTTAATTGTCTAACTTAAAGTTATTGTCTAACAGTGGGTTGTTCTGGAGAGGGGGTTAATAATATTGACCTTAATATGGGTTTAAAAAATTAAAAACTGCTTTTATTCTGATCATGATGAAACAAATATGGCAAAGAAGAAAAAATATTACAGGAAATACTGTGAAAAATGGCTGAATCTGTTAAACCTCATTTGGGAAATACTTGAAAACAATTGTGAATAATTTTGACTTTAACTGTATGTAGCATCATGGTCCTGTGAGACGCAACATTTTACTCCACTTTATGTCCACACATGAATCTCAACTTGACTTAATAACAGCTTTCTGAACTCTGCATGCCATACAGCTGTAGTAGTTCTGGCTTGGCCACCATTAAAACAGGCAGTAAATGAATGACATTATACTTCTCATCCGTTTACAGGTTATAAAGTGGACTGTAGCTGTGTGGTCTCTCAGTTTTGCCCTGTACTTGAACACGCTTGGCCAAAATATCATGCTGTAAAACAGTCCCTTAACAGACTTTTCCACAGATGTATCATGTGACGTTATTGCAACTCTTTGCACCGAGCCAAAGTCTTCTTAAAGTCGTCTGTCTGCATTGAATTAATCACTAAACGTTGAGTCACGCATCTGTGCTGGGGCTAACACATTACAAGTGATCAAACTAGTGTTTTCAAGTTACTAAAGTTATTATTAAAGGGACAGTTCACCCCAAAATGATGAAAATTTACCATCAGAAATGTGTTTTTGTTAGTAGGAAGTTGCTAGGCAACAGAGGCATGCATATTTAACCCTTTCATGCATGAGTTTGAAATACTGCAGCTGCCTGTTCTTGACTATCCCAAATATATCTCACTCTCTCCTGCAGTGCAGTGAAGTCTAGATGGGATACAGCTGAGGATACTCACGTTTTTGTGACACTGTACAATAAATAATGTTTTTAAACTACTCTGAGGGTTGTATTTAGGGTTGAGGTATGGGTTGACGCTAATAAAATACAATTAATGCATAATTTAATAAATAATATTATTACATCACATTAACTTTCGCAGCTGTATCCCTTCCAGCAACAACCGCAGGAGAGATCCGAGCTGCTGGATTTACGTCATGTTTATTCATAATTTCTGATAAAATGCATGAAGGTAAGCAACTGTTTATCTGGGAGAGGAATAGGGAAAATATTCTAGTAACATAAACAGTGTGTATCTAACGTGAACAAAGCACATTGTCCAGTTATATTGAAAAATTATTATTATTGCCGTCTCCATAGACATCCGCATGCATTTTACAAGCCTTAAATGCTGTGTTTTGCTTGTATTCATGTGTATTTGAATGTCTAAAACCTAAAAATTGTGATTTATGACAAGCGCTGCGACCTCTTTCTGTGGCTCAGCGAGTGCAGTCAGATTTGAGTTAGCAGTTGATGATGTGCGCTCTAACATTCTAATCACACCGGTGTGATCGTATGCTTCAGGGACCAGCCAAAGCAGATCACACCAGTGTGATCGTATGCGTGAAAGGGTTAAAGTCATGGGAAAAAGTAGTACTGTGTTTTAGAATTTTAAAATAAAATAATTAATTTTATAATTTAATTAATTTTAATTAATTTATAATTAAAATAAATAGATATGTTGAATTTATTTCAACAAAGTTATTAAGTTGCAAAAATTAAAACAGTTTAAAATGTCCGCCTCAGTAGTTATAGTGCTAAGCGAGCTGTGACTGAGAAATTATGGAAAATGTGCCAAAAATATTGCGTATTGTTTGCATTTAGGTCCCCTAGAATGAGGGTTATGAAATTGACCTTCACAGAGATAAATGAGCTTTGCAAAAATAGGCCTGTAATTTATACCCACTGTTTCTGAAAGACCATTCCACTACTGAGGCTGAAAGAGTGTTCAGAGGAGATTAAAGTCAGCATGAAACTGAACTTGAGATGGTCTTCTCTGCCCTTTTATGAGATATAGAAGACTGAATCAGCTCAGAAAATGAGAACAAATGAAGGCCGGGCTGGATTTTATTTATGAGGGATTGATGGGATGGTTGTGGTTTGCTAATGGTGGATCTTATGGGAGTGAGATAAAATAAAATAAAATAAAAAAAAAAAAATAAAATAAAATAAAATAAAATAATACAAAGTAAAATAAAATAAAATAAAATAAAAAAATTAAATAAAATAAAACAATACAAAGTAAAATAAAGTAAAATAAAATTAAATAAAATAAAATAAAACAAAATAAAACAAAGTAACATAAAATAAAATAAAACAAAATTAAACAAAAATAAATAAATAAATAAAAATTAAATAAAAATAAACTAAACTAAACTAAATTATGATTTTAAAGTAAAAAATTTAGTTCAATTCAATTTAATTAATCAGGTAAATTAATGTTCCATTAGTTACTCCATACACTGAACAGTACATTCAAGATAAAAGAAATAATTAAAATAAATAATAAAAAATAAATAAACTAAAATAGCAATTAACAACAGGTAACGTTTTAAAACAAGGTTCCATTATTTAATGTTAGCTAATGTACTTCCTAACAAACAAACATTGAATAATACATGAATGCATTGATATGTTTTAATGCTAATTAAATTAAATACAGATGTTCACTGTTAGTTCTTGTTAACAACTTTGGAGTTTTGTAATGCATTAAAGGTTAAATGAACTATGATTAATAAATGCGGCACAAAACTGTTCACACTTGGTTAATGTTAGTTAATATAGTTACTAATATGGACTAATGGACCATAAGTAACAAAAATTAAATAAAAGATTAAATAAAGTTAAATAAAATTAAATAAAAAGAGTAAAATAAAAAAAAATACATGAATTAAAATAAAATAAAAAAGTTAAATAAAATGAAGAATAAATTTAAGAATTAAAATAAAATAAATTAAATAAATAAAATGAATTAAAATAAAATACAGTAAAATAAAATAAAAATAAAATAAAGGAATTAAAATAAAATACATTTATTTAATCAGGTAACTTTAACTAATGGAAACTTATTTTGAATGTTAACTAATGCATTTTCTAATATAAACAAGCAATGAACAATACATTCAAAATAAATAAAATTATAAAATAAAATAAAATAAAAATAAAATAAAACAAAATTAAAATAACCAAAATACAGTAAAATAAAAAAAATAAATAAATAAAATAATTAAAATAAAATAAAAAATACACAAATTTAATCAGGTAACTTTACGGAACCTTATTTTGAATGATAGTTAATGTGTTTACGAACATAAACAACGAACAATACATTTATTATAGTTATTTCTGTGTGGTGTAATGCTAAATAAATAAAATACAGATGTACGAAACTGTACAGATGTACAAAATCCGCAGTAAATTAATACATTTAATTTACATTAATATTTACGTGACTATATTTACTAATATGAACTTATGAACAAGGAACAAAAATAATATAAAATAAAATACAATTTGAACACCTAAATGATTTATAATATTTTTTTAATTGCAGCAGCCATTACTAATAATAAATTCTGGGAAACTTTAAAAGTCTTCGGTGCAAAGAAATACTGGAGAAATATCAGAATATTTTCTAAGCTGAGGTTATGGAGAGTATAAAAATACGACTGAAAGGACGCCGCAGAGCCTGTCCATTAAATCCATTTCAATTAAACATGGCTTTGAATGTGGATCTGCCTTATATAAGAGACTGAAGAGAGAGAACTGCAGAAATACTGGAGGAATGAAGAAGACGAGGAGGAGGAAGAAGAAGAGGAAGTTTATATATATATATATATATATATATATATATATACAGTTTTTACATTTAAAGTAAAAGGAAATGAAAACAAATATAAAGTAAATGAAATCCTTTTCTTTAAAAAAAAATCATTTATTTTATTTTAAGAAACAAAACGACATGACAGGACTGAGCCGAAAAGAAATGAATGAATGAATGAACGAATGAATGAACTTCTATTGATTGAAATGAAATGAGTTTTGTTCAGCTATAATAACCCTGATTTACTAAATAATTTTGCTTTATTACGATTATCAATACCTACGAATATAAGAAGAATAAGTTTTAAAAATAAATAACTACATAGATGTATTTGTTAATGAACAGCCTGCAGAATCTGAGTGAATTTACACGTGTGCTGCTGTCGACTTCATCATTTTACTGTCCACATCTCCATCAGGAAACAACTTTAATATTGATTCATTCATTCATTTTCCTTCAGCTTAGTCCCTTATTCATCAGGGGTCACCACAGCGGAATGAACCACCAACTATTCCTGCATATGTTTTACACAGTGGATGCCCTTCCAGCCGCAACCCAGTACTGGGAAACACCCATACACATACAACCACACTCATACACTACGGCCAATTTAGTTCATCAGTTCCCCTATAGCGCATGTGTTTGGACTGTGGGGAGCACCCGGAGGAAACCCACGCCAACACAACAAAGTCCACACAGAAATGCCAACTGACTCAGCCAGGACTCGAACCAGCAAACTTCTTGCTGTGATGCCACAGCGCTAACCACTGAGCCACCGTGCCACCCCAAAACTTTAATATTAGAATATTATTAATATTAAATAGCATCATTAATAATACATGAGCAGAAACTCTGGAATCAATCTGTAAGACTGTTGGTCTGGAGCCTCGTGTACTGAATATATTGAGGAAAATCTTCTATTCTACATTAATAACCAATAGAGTGATTCGCCGCCGTGCACAGAATTATTACCACTATTATATAAATCAATAAACGGGTGCAGGAGCAACATCAGAATCTGCTGGGAGAATTACATCCAGATCCACCAATGTGCTTTTATAACGGGGTTTTTCATTGAAGGGGAAAACATGTATACGGTAAATGAGACCTAATGTAAATTAAAGTCAAAATTATTCGCCCGCCTGTGAATTTCTTCTTCAATTATTTCCCAAATGATGTTGAACAGATTCAGGAAATTTTCACAGTATTTCCTATGATATTTTTTCTTCTGGAGAAAGTCTTATTTGTTTTATTTCTGCTAGAGTAAAAGCATTTTAAGGTCAATATTATTAGCCCCCTTAAGCAATATTAGTTTTGAATTGTCTCTAGAACAAACCACTGTTATACAATGACTTGCCTAATTACCCTAGTTAAGCCTTTAAATGTCACTTTAAGCTGAATACTAGTGTCTTGATGAATATCTAGTCTAATATTATGAGCTGTCATCATGGCCAGACTGGTTCCAGCTGATAGAAAGGCAACAGTAACTCAAATAAACACTCGTTACAACCGAGGTCTGCAGAAGAGCATCTCTGAACACACAACACGTCCAACCTTAAGGTGGATGGGCTACGGCAGCAGAAGACCACACCGGGTGCCAATTCCAGCAGGATAACGCACCATGTCATAAAGCGCCAATCCTCTCAGACTGGTTTCTTGAACATGACAATGAGTTCACTGTACTCAAATGGCCTCCACAGTCACCAGATCTCAATCCTATAGAGTATCTTTGGGATGTGGTGGAACGGGAGATTCACATCATGGATGTGCAGCCGACAAATCTGCAGCAACTGTGTGATGCTATCATGTCAATATGGAGCAAAATCTACCTTGTTGAATCTCTGCCATGAAGGATTAAGGCAGTTCTGAAGGCAAAATGGGCTCCAACACGGTACTGGTAAGGTGTACCTAATAAAGTGGCCAGTGAGTGTATATCCATTTAGGTGAAAGTGATTAACTTTGGATATTTATATGTTTCTAAATGTGAATCGCTTAACTTAAGACTATCATACTGACAATAATAACATCTAAAAAACGTTATTTTAATTTCACTTTAAGCTGTTTTGTGTAGTTAAAGTAACTTGGTAAGAGTGTGCAGTTAATGTAGTAGAACAAATCATTCCAGTATTGTCAAGTTGTGTTTCCCACGGGGCTTAATTTACTCATTAATTGACAATATAAAACTGATCAAACCCCACAGGAAAATCTCAAGGGAGTCAGCGGTAAGTTCTTCCTTCTTCTACGTTTTGATGTCTTTTCTGCAGCACTCTACTGAACAAACATTTAGACGTTTCACATTTAAGTCCAAATTTGTCTGGGTTGGAAACAGATCTAGTGATGGAGGAGAATTGTGTGATCTTCTCTGGTGTTGATGAAGAGCAGTGATGATAAATGAGTCTTGGGAGCTGCTGTCGTACTATAAACCCTGGTGGCAATGATGCTGTGAGAGCTGGACTAAAATAACAAATGACACTTCAGCTAACAATAAAGACTAGCGTCCCATCACTCATCCACACTTCGTAACTTATTTTTTTAATCTTTATTTAAAGCCAGCTTTCTCCTTACCTTAAAATAATACAAGCTTACTGTGAATCAATGTTTAATTTGTTTATTTATTTTATTTTCTGTGGGAAAGTAGATGCGAAAAGTAAAATACGTTGCTCGCGGTACGTTTTATTGCACGTTTCTGATAACAAATCCACTAGAGGGCGCTTTTTGCACTTTTTTAATTTTTATTTTTTTTGCAAATCTGAAGTGCGTTCAACCAAATAATCAACCTATATTTTTGGGAAACCACAAAAACTTTCTTTCCATTTGACTGCAACGTTACGTAAAAGGAACACTAGGGGGCAGTATTACGGCAACAGCTTTCGTTTTTTTGTTAATACTTTAAAATAATGAATGTCAGTTAATGTATTTACTAACATGAACAAACTATTATCAATACATTCATTACGGTTTTTATTCATGTTTGTTGACGTTAGTTGATTTTATTTAAGGTAATTACGGTTAGTTCATAAATATTTTTGTCCCAGTATAATACGTTTTTCTTTTTATATTGTGGTACAACACAGACTCATTGGAAATACATTCTTCAGCCCACATTTTTGTGAAACAGCTAAAAAGTGTACTTAAACACACGCTTGACTGCAGTTTGAGGTGAAATGAACACTAGAGGGCAGTATGATGAGGTCAACTGTTGTTCCTTTTCACACTAATGATATTTACAGGCACATATTATTGACGAATAAAGGATTATTTACATGCATTTCTTTGCACAACACCAAATAAACACCACTAAACATCTTAACGCTGTCTGTGATTTGTAATGAACACATTTGTGTCACCTATCTATCTCCATATGAACACTTTTCTGCTGTTTTCTCGTAGCTCACTTTGTTGTGTTTGTGCTGCAGAGTGCTGGGGTTCGAGTCTGGTGAAGCACGCTTACATAAAAGAGATAAAAGCAATGTAAAATCAAGGTAAACAATGTGTTCTTAGTGCACTTTTCCCTTCCGTCTGCTTCTGAAAACACAACTGGTTGGGTTAAGCGAAGGGTTTAGCTTAGTGTTTCGCTAGCTGATCTGTACGACAAGCTCTGCCTTCTCCTGGACGTCTACAAAAAGGACGTGTATCTGAAACTAAACTAAACACACCCTAAGTAATGCATTTCAGATTCGCAAACATGTAAACAGCGCCCACTAGTGGATTTGTCATCAGTAACGTGCAACGAAACATACCCGGAGCGATGTATATTACGAGGCACATATTTCCAACTAACCTGAACTGAAGAATAGAATTGCACAGAGATGTAAAAACTAAATCAAGAACGATCCAGCCATTATATTTAACACACAACTGAAGAGACCGTCAGACCAGAACTGTTAACGTTTTCCTCAATAATGTGACTCTCGTAATAAACTCTGGAGAGTGTGTACCTTGTTGAAGCTGCGTCCAGGCGAGTCCTTCTGGTCCGGTTTGAGCTCCTGCAGTTGAGCGTCCAGAATATCCACCAGCTGCTCCATGAGGCGCACAGAAGAGCTGACGTCTCCAGCAAACACTGAGCCCTGAGTGTGGTGAGCCAGTTCATTGGCCAGACTCGCTGCGTTCTCTCCACTGCGGATCTGAGAAATCAAAACAGAACACACAATAAAGTCCGCATGAAATCAAAACTAGCCATAGTCATTTTGTTTGTGAGCTCGCATTGCTAGTTTTGTGGTGAACATGTTATGAAGAAATAAATAAAAGTTTTCCCTTGTAATTTTCAATGTCTCAAGTATTGGGCGTGGCTAATATACTTAACCACGCCCCATGTTGACATCAAACAGAAATGGTGAGCAGGAGGAGTCTGTTAGGTTGCAATAACTCTCCCCAAACTCTTTTCCTCATCTTTCTGAATAACACGCCTACTTTGTCACATCCAATCAGCTTGCAGTAGAAAAAAAACAAGCCACACCCACTATTTTCTTATTTAATATCCTGTTTCTTTAGGAACTACATCACTGCGGCTTTAAATCATTCACTTCATTCATTAGTTCTCACCACTGCGGATCTGAGAATTCACCAGTAAACACACATCACACACACTAAATATTTTAAATGTTTCTTAAGATTAAATATATTGTGTTCAATGGGAGAAACGTTGTAGTTTTCCCCCCCAGACATTTTAAAAGAACATATTTTAGGGCAGTTATCACACATACGGGTTATATTTTTATCCAAGGTTATCATACAGTAGCGTGAGAATCTTATGGCGGTCCACGCTCTGTGTATTGTGAAATAACTCAGTGTATTGTGAAAAGTGGATCTGAAATGACATCCAGCATCATCTGACCTTCTGCGCCACCTGAGCCACCCAGTGTGACGTACAGTTGCTGAGATCGGGACCTTTCCAGTTCCAGACGCCACCGGTCAAGCAGAGGAACAGAGCGATTCCTGGAAGGAGAAGACACAACAAACACTCAGTTAAAGATTACAGCAAAGTACAGAGAATTATTAGCCCTGTTGTATTTTAAAAGATTTCCCCAAATTATGTTTAAAAAAGCAATGATTTTTTTACAGTATTTTCTATAATACCAGAAAAGTTTTAAATTTTTTTAAAGCAATTTTAAGGTCAATATTATTAGCCCCCTTAAGCAATATTAGTTTTGGATTGTCTCCAGAACAAACCACTGTTATACAATGACTTGCCTAATTACCCTAACTTTACCCTAATTAACCTAGTGAAGCCTTTAAATGTCACTTTAAGCTGAATACTGGTGTCTTGAAGAATATCTAGACTAATATTATGTGCCATTAAATAGAAATTGGGGGGGAAATATACAGGAGACCGGGCGAATAATTCTATATTCAATCTAACATTTAAATCTGAGAATACTGTATTTTAGTTTTTGTATCTGTCACATGTACAGCACTTTGGTCAACCCTGGTTGTTTTTTAATGTGCTTTATAAATAATGAATGAATGAATGAATGAATGAAAATGAATGAATGAATGAAAAAGAATGAATGACTGAACGAACGAATGAAAAAACAAATGAATGAATGAAGAGATGAATGAATTAATGAATAAATGAATGAATGAATGAAACAAATTATTGAATGAATGAAAGAATGAAAGAATAAATAAAAGAATGAAAGAATTAATGAATGAATTAATTAATGAACAAACAAAATGACTGAATGAATAAACGAATGAATGAACAAATGATGATTGAATAAAAGAATCAACAAATAAATGAGTAAAAGAAATAATAATTGAATTAGTAATTATTGAATAAAAAGAATAAATGAACAAACAAATGAACGAACGAATAAATGAATGAATGAATGGACAAATAAATGAAATAACGAACGACCATTCAATGAATAAAATAATGAATGAACGAACGAACAAGCACAAATATACAACTTAAACGAACGAACGAATGAATAAATGAATAAATTAATGAATAAGACTGAATGAACAAACAAACGACTTAACTAACAAACGTATGAATGAATAAATGAATGAACAAAAATGAACTAATGAACAAATGAATGAATGAATGAAATAATGAATGAAAGAATGAACAAATGAATGAATGAATTAATTAATCGATGAATGAACAAAAGAATGAATGAACAAATTAATGAATGAACATTTGAATTAATGACCGAAAAAAATAATGAATGAATGAATGAACAAATGAATTAAGAAATGAGTGAATCAATGAACGAATGAATGAATGAACAATTGAACAGATGAATGAATAAATGAATGAATGAATGAATGAATGATTGAACGAACAAACGAATGAATGAACGAACGAACGAACGAACGAACGAATGAAAGAGTTAGAACGGTCTTTTCTTCTCCTGGTTAATTCTGTCACCTCTTTTATTGATTTATTGGTTATATGTTTATCCCATCTGAAGCTGCTGTACTGATATTTATTTTTCGGGATGCTGCTTTTGTTTTCTTGCACTTCAACTAAGAAGGCAGTCATTTAAAAAAAGAAGCCTGCAGAAAGCTTATTGCTGAAGAGACTATATTCAGTCAGACAAACACAATGATCATGATGATATTATCTGTACAGAGCTGTCAAACGCTATCAAAACATTAGCATAATAACCCTCGTACATCAGATCTGTAGATCAGCAGAAATAAAGACTCTGTCTAGGATGAAGGCTCTTCTGTTTCATTCAGTTTAGCAGCAAACCATATTCACAATCATGATAAAATAATCATTTTAAAAACAAACATTTATTGAACAATTATTGGAATTTTTTTTTACTTAATTTACGATTTCCTACGATAATTTCGTCTGGATGAAGTCTAATATCCATATTTATATTTGGCTGTTTTTGACTGATTTGTGGTTAGTGCAGGTTAGTGTATACTCCATCAGCTGTTTCTGTCAGCTTTGTGTTTTTGTCTGTTTGGTGCCATCTAGTGTCTGAATAATGCGCAGGTTAGTGTATACTCCATCAGCTGTTTCTGTCAGCTTTGTGTTTTTGTCTGTTTGGTGCCATCTAGTGTCTGAATAATGCGCAGGTTAGTGTATACTCCATCAGCTGTTTCTGTCAGCTTTGTGTTTTTGTCTGTTTGGTGCCATCTAGTGTCTGAATAATGCGCAGGTTAGTGTATACTCCATCAGCTGTTTCTGTCAGCTTTGTGTTTTTGTCTGTTTGGCGCCATCTAGTGTCTGAATAATGCGCAGGTTAGTGTATACTCCATCAGCTGTTTCTGTCAGCTTTGTGTTTTTGTCTGTTTGGCGCCATCTAGTGTCTGAATAATGCGCAGGTTAGTGTATACTCCATCAGCTGTTTCTGTCAGCTTTGTGTTTTTGACTGTTTGGCGGCATCTTGTGTCTGAATAATGCGCAGGTTAGTGTATACTCCATCAGCTGTTTCTGTCAGCTTTGTGTTTTTGACTGTTTGGCGCCATCTTGTGTCTGAATAATGCGCAGGTTAGTGTATACTCCATCAGCCGTTTCTGTCAGCTTTGTGTTTTTGACTGTTTGGCGCCATCTTGTGTCTGAATAATGCGCAGGTTAGTGTATACTCCATCAGCTGTTTCTGTCAGCTTTGTGTTTTTGACTGTTTGGCGCCATCTTGTGTCTGAATAATGCGCAGGTTAGTGTATACTCCATCAGCTGTTTCTGTCAGCTTTGTGTTTTTGACTGTTTGGCGCCATCTTGTGTCTGAATAATGCGCAGGTTAGTGTATACTCCATCAGCTGTTTCTGTCAGCTTTGTGTTTTTGACTGTTTGGTGCCATCTTGTGTCTGAATAATGCGCAGGTTAGTGTATACTCCAGCAACTGTTTCTGTCAGCTTTGTGTTTTGGTCTGTTCGGCACCATCTTGTGTCTGAATAATGCGCAGGTTAGTGTATACTCCATCAGCTGTTTTCCTTTCTGTAAGCTTTGTGTTTCTGACTGTTTGGCGCCATCTTGTGTCTGAATAATGCGAACAAACAAATAAATTGACCAACAAACAAATAAATAAATGAAAAAAATCAATAAACAAACAAACAAATTAAAGAACAAATGAATGGATGACCGAATACATGTAAGAATTAACAAATGAATGAATGAATGAATGAATGAACAAACAAATAAATTAATGAAAGAATGAATGAATTAATAAACAAACGAATGAATGAATGAACAGATGAATGAACAAGCGAACAAATGATTGAATGGATGAAAGAATGACCAAACGAATAATTGAATGAATGAACAAATGAATGAATGATTAAATGAAGAAATTACTGAATGAATTAACAGATGAATGAATTAAAGAACTAATTAATGAACGACTGACTGAACAAACGAATGAGTGAATACATGAATGAATGAACAAATGAATGAATGAAGGAATGAATGAAGGAATGCCTGACCAAACGAACAAATAATGAATAAAATGAATTAATGAACAAACAAATGAATGAATGAAAAAATGAATGAACGAACGACTGACCAAACAAACGAATGAACGAATACATAAATAAATGAACAAATGAATGAATGAAAGGATGAATGAGCGAATGAATGATAGAACAAATGAATAAATGACTGAACGAACAAATGAATGAATGAATGAACAGATGAATGAATTAAAGAACAAATGAATGAATTAACGAATACATTAATGAATGAACAAATGAACAAACGACTGAATAAACAAATAAATGAATGAACAGAGGAATGAATGAATGAATAAACGAACTAATGAACGAACAAACATTATTTATTATAACGGAGAGACCCCGCAGACACACCTCGTGTTCCTCTAGGACAGGGCCGCTCCACCGTCAGCCCGCGGTGTGTTTTTGGCCAGGAGATTCCTCTTTTTTCAGCCGGTTCACAGAAGCGTCTGCTGGCAGGCGGTAGGCTGGCGGTGGGGTCGGATGGAGGTTCCGGATGCTCCTCCGTCAGTGGGTCTGCGGGTATGCTGGAGTTCAGAGATGGTCTCTGGGTGAAGCTGATGCTGAGGGTGGTCTTCAAGACTGCTGGAGTGGATCTTCTGGGAGGAAGAGTGGAGGTGGCGTCATCGGACACTGTCGGCTCTGGAGGAACAAAAGATTGAGATTATTGCACTGAAATATAGGAGATCATTATACTGACTGTAAAATAAGAATATATCAGACTTATAAATATAAATATATATATATATAAAAAATACTAATATAAATCAAATGTAGTATACCATCAATCAATTGAAATATGTGAGTTTAACAGACTTAAATATAGGACATTATCAGACTTATATATATAAGTTATCAGACGTGAATATATGAGTTTATCAGACTTAAGTATAGGACTTTATCAGACTTAAACATATAAGTTATCAGACGTGAATATATGAGTTTATCAGACTTAAATATATGAGTTTATTAAATAAAATATGAGTTTATCAGACTTAAGCATAGGACTTTATCAAACTTAAATAAATAACTTATCAGACTTGAATATATGAGTTTATCAGACTTAAATATGTGAGTTAATCAGACTTAAATATGTGAGTTTATTAAATGAAATATGAGTTTATCAGACTTAAATAAATAAGTTATCAGACTTGAATATATGAGTTAATCAGACTTAAATATGTGAGTTTATTAAATGAAATATGAGTTTATCAGACTTAAATAAATAAGTTATCAGACTTGAATATATGAGTTAATCAGACTTAAATATGTGAGTTTATTAAATGAAATATGAGTTTATCAGACTTAAATAAATAAGTTATCAGACTTGAATATATGAGTTTATCAGACTTAAATATGTGAGTTTATTAAATGAAATATGAGTTTATCAGACTTAAATAAATAAGTTATCAGACTTGAATATATGAGTTTATCAGACTTAAATATGTGAGTTTATTAAATGAAATATGAGTTTATCAGACTTAAATAAATAAGTTATCAGACTTGAATATGTGAGTTTATCAGACTTAAATATGTGAGTTTATTAAATGAAATATGAGTTTATCAGACTTAAATAAATAAGTTATCAGACTTGAATATATGAGTTTATCAGACTTAAATATGTGAGTTTATTAAATGAAATATGAGTTTATCAGACTTAAATAAATAAGTTATCAGACTTGAATATATGAGTTTATCAGACTTAAATAAATAAGTTATCAGACTTGAATATATGAGTTTATCAGACTTAAATAAATAAGTTATCAGACTTGAATATATGAGTTTATCAGACTTAAATATGTGAGTTTATTAAATGAAATATGAGTTTATCAGACTTAAGTATAGGACTTTATCAGACTTAAATAAATAAGTTATCAGACTTGAATATGTGAGTTTATTAAATGAAATTTGAGTTTTCAGACTGACTTATATGAGTTATCAGACTGAAATATTTGAGTTAATTGTTGATATTGTTAATAATATTAATAATAACAACAACAACAACAACAACAACAACAATAATAAAAATAATAACAATAATAATAATAATAATATTAATAATAATAATAATAATAATAATAATAATAATAATAACAATAATAATAATAACAACAACAACAACAACAACAACAACAATAATAATAATAATAATAATAATAATAATAATAGTTGTTGCTCCAAAACAATGACTCTTTACACCTTAATTCTGCATAGGAAAGTGCAGAGCATTAAAAAAACACAAGTGTACACAGGTAGTGTTTTGTCTGCGAGTGATTTTAAACCAATGCTTTTTGAGTAAAAACAGCTTTCAAGTTAGCTTGTCTGAGTGTTTTTCAGTTCTGCACCGTGTTTGTTTGTGCGCTCCTGTTTCAACCACAAGCGTGACTGCATGGAAATCATCCGTAATAATGAACATCACAAGATATGAATGTGCTCAGAATAACAGATTTCTGCTCCCTTTCATATCAGCCAATCAGAACAGATGCCTGATGAAGCCCAAAGAAAACCACACAACTCTATTGGCTAATAGAGCTAAAGCACAGCCCCCTCATGTGTGGTCATGCATATAATCGCTCAGCACCATCTTGTTGAGTGTGTGATACAAGGATAAAGATTTTTGGGGTTTTTCTTTTTTGAGGGTGGCGGGGGGAAAGCTTTTCAGTGAAGCAGTGATTGTTGATCAGCCAGACAGAGAACATGAGGACTCAAACAAACAAAAATAAATCAGTAAATAAATTCATTTAAAAATTAATAAATAAATGAATTCATTTAAAATAAAAAACATATTTAAAATAAATAAATAAATAAATGTAAAACAAAAAAAACTTAAAATAAATGAATGTAAAAAAAATGACAAATAAATAAATGTAAAATTAAAAAAAAACATTTTAAAAAATAAATAAATGTAAAATAAATAATTTTAAAACAAATGAATAAAAGTAAAACAAAACAATAAAAAATAAATTTAAAACAAATAAACAAATACATTTAAAAGAATAATTTTAAAATAAATAAATAAATGTAAAAATGTACAAATTAACGTAAATAAAATAAATAAATGTAAAAATAGATAAATAAACATAACATTTAAAATTAAAGTAAATAAATGTAAAAAAATTTTTTAAAATGAATGTAATATAAAAAATAAATACATAAAATTTTTTTATAATTTTTTAAATAAATAAATTCTAAAACAAAAGAATTAAAATAAAGAATTGTAAAATAAAATTTTTTTTAATAAATAAATAAATTTTATATAAATAAATAAAAATTTAATAATTTAAAAATAAATGAATAAATGTAAAAAATGTGAAATAAATAACTATAGAATAAATAAATAAATACATTTAAATTTTAATATAAAATATAATAATAAATATTTTAGATAAATAAATAAATAAATAATTACAAATAATGTAAAATAAATAAAAAAACGTTAAATAAATTACAAAAATAAATAAATAAATAAATGAATGAATGAATGAATCCTCTCAGGATGCAAAGGAATGTGTGATATTATTTAAAAAATGTGCAAAGCATGCATATATCAGTTAACATATCAGACAGTGAATCCAACAGCACGCTGTAACATTCAGAAGATCCAGAAGGAATGCTAATAATGCTCAAGCATTCATTTGTCTGGCCTCCACTCTGCTGCTTGCAGGACTGGAATTTAATCACAATAACAAAATTACCTACAAGCCTCTGGGGCCCTGTTTCCACCTGGCATTAACATGTATTCAGATGAGTCTCTTGTGGCCACTTAAGTTCAGATTCAGTAAAGACGCGTCTCTTTATTTCATCACTTTACACTTTAAAAACAAACAAACAAATAAACAAACAAATACATAAATAAACAAATAAATAAATACATCACTAAGGAGATTTTTGGGCAAAATTATTTTAATTAATTCATTATTATTTAGATTTTTTACCCTTAATCTAGACTACAAGGGCTGCAGTACAAGATACACTCACCGGCCACTTTATTAGGTACACCTGTCCAACTGCTTATTAACGCAAATTTCTAATCAGCCAATCACATGGCAGCAACTCAATGCATTTAGGCATGTAGACATGGTCAAGACGATCTGCTGCAGTTCAACAATGAGTTCACTGTACTCAAATGGCCTCCACAGTCACCAGATCTCAATCTAGAGCACCACTGGGATGTGGTAGAAAGGGAGATTCACATCATAGATGTGCAGCCGACAAATCTGCAGCAACTGTGTGATGCTATCATGTCAATATGGAGCAAAATCTCTGAGGAATATTTCCAGTACCTTGTTGAATCTCTGCCACAAATAATTAAGGCAGTTCTGAAGGCAAAAGGGGGTCCAACATGGTACTAGTAAGGTGTACCTAATAAAGTGGCCGGTGAGTGTATATGCATATATGCTTGAGAATTAAAGGAAAAGAAGGTATTTTGAAGAATGCTGAAAACCTGTAACCATTGACTTCCACACTATTTGTTTTATGGACGTCAATTATTACTGATTACCAACATTTTTCAAAATATCTTCTTTTTTCTTCAACAAAACACAGAAACTCAAGGTTTAAGATCACTTGAGGATGAGTGAAAATGTATTTTAGGGTTGAATTTTCACTTTCAAACTATCTGTAAGGCCAAGGTTTTTGTTTTGTGTGTCATTCAAACATCCTGAAGATTGTTTCACGCAGAGAGGTTTTTAGAAAGGTGAAGGCAAACCTTTTTAAAAACATTTAAGGATCATTCAAAGAGCTTTCCGTCATTTGTTTTTGACAGTTTAAACAAATAGGGCTGGATCTGGTCTATTACGCTGTCATCTTTAGCACTGTAAAACACACAAAGAAAAGACGCCGTAAATCAAAGTCTACAAAAACTCTTGCCAGAATGTTTTTGCGTGATATGCATGTCAAAATACGAGTGCCAAAAGTTACAATATTTACTGAAAGCAAACTAGATGCATATATACAGCAGGGGGGAAAATTATTGAACACGTCCCCATTTATCTCATATCTCTAAAGGTGCTGTTGACTTGAAATTTTCACCAGATGTTGGTAACAACCAAATAAATCCTTATATGCAAAGAAAACAATATTAATTAGTTCATAAATGATGTTCTGTGTAATAAAATGAACACATGAAGAAAGGGAGGTGTATTTGGGCAGTGAAAGCCCAGACAGCAGCTGAAATCTCTCAGTAGTTCTTCAGCAACCCTCTGCCCTTCCTCAGTGTAAATGAATATCAGCTGCTTCAGTCCAACATCTACATTAGCAAGAGGATGAAGATGAAACCAGGGTGGACATTTCAGCAAGACAATGATCCAAAACACAGCCAAGGAGACTCTCAGATGCTTTCAGAGAAAGAAAATCAAGCTGTAGAATGGCCCAGCCAATCCCCTGATGTGAATCCAATAGAAGATACAAAATAAAGCTCAGATTTGATAGATGAGACCCACAGAAGCATCAAGATTGTGACACTCTAAGTCTGTGAGAAACTCACACTCATATATAAAGATCTAACGCAAATTATATGTACCATATATATGTAAATATGCTTATTCTGTTTATTTTCATATGTTATGTTTATGTGTATTTATATATATACACATAAATATACACAGTACACCTTAAAAACATGCAAATGAGCCAAACTTTCATTCTATTATGGTGAAACTTCATAATTAATCCACAAATATTGACTACGCACGCACGCACGCACGCACGCACACACACGCACACACACACTGAACAGAACAGAAAAACAGCAATTTTCCAAATCTAACAGCTTATTAAAGCTGATAAAGTTTTCCAAACAAGCGCTGTGAACATAATCTTTCCTCAGCATTATTGGCGTTTGATTATTATTAATGACATCACAGGCAGCGGCGTGTCTAACGGGCTGCTTTCAGACTAATACGCTAATGATCTATTCTGACACATCATTAGTTTTGTCTTGTCTGTTTACCATCGCTTAAGACATTACTGACTGTGTTTACATGCATTTAAGCACCACACAAACACTGGGAAATGCAAGTTTATTTTCCCTGTCACATTCATTTGACAAAGACGCATGAAGTTGAAGTCAGAATTATTCGCCCTCCTGGATATTTTTTCCCAAATTTTCTGTCAACACATTTCTAAACACAATAGTGTTAATAACTCATTTCTAATAGCTGATTTATTTTATCTTCACCATGATGACAGTAAATAATATTAGACTAGATATTCTTCAAGACACTAGTATTCAGCTTAAAGTGACATTTAAACTAGGTTAATTAGGGTAAAGTTAGGGTAATTAGCATACCTGCCAACACTCCCGTTTTTCCCTGGAGTCTCCCGTATTTCAGACCCATCTCCCGCCCACCTCCTGTATTGCTCTGTCTCCCGGAAATCTCCTGGAATTCCACCCCCTTGGGTTCAGTCCCCATGCGCACCGAACCCACCATGCAACCATCTTCTTACCCGCTTCCCATTTTGCGCGTGCCCCCCTGCGGGGTGAGCGTGGAACCCCCCCCCCCCCCCCCCAGTGAGCGTGATTTCAGCGTTCGTTGGTAATTAGGCAAGTCATTGTATAGCAGTGGTTTGTTCTAGAGACTATCCAAAACCAATATTGCTTAAGAGGGCTAATAATATTGACCTTAAAATTGGTTAAAAAAAAATTTACAACTGCTTTCATTCTAGCCGAAATAAATCAAATAAGACTTTCTCCAGAAGAAAAAATATTATAGGTAATACTGTGAAAAATTCCTGAATCTGTTCAACATCATTTGGGAAATATTTGAAAAAGAGAAGGCCAAATGAGGCTTGAACTGTATATGAACAACTAAATACAAGCTTATTAAAAAAACATGTATGTTTTTTGTGGAAAAAAATGCTAAAATATTTACATTTGACTGCAGTTTGTGGGTGAAATAAACACTAGGGGGCAGTATAACGACAATGTCTTTTGTTCCTTTTCACACTAATGATATTTAGACTATTTCTTATGAATACATTATTATTTTGGTGCATTTCTTTGCACAACACCAAATAAACAGCACTAAACATCTTAACATTGTCTATGATTAGTAATGAACACGTTTGCGTCACTTATCTATCTCCATATGGACACGTTTCTGGCGTTTGCTCGTAGCTCACTTTGTACGATGTTGTGTTTGTGCTGCAGAACGCTCGTGTTTGAGTCCAGTGAAACACGCTTCAACAAAAGCAACGTAAAATTAAGGTAAACTGTGTGCTGGCAGTGCAATTATCTCTTCCGTCTGCTTCTGAAAACACTATTGGTTGGATTTAGCTCAGTGTTTTGCTAGCTGATCTGCACGACAAGCTACGCCTTTTTCTAGAGGTCTACAAGAAGGATGTGTATCTGAAACATACAACAACACACACACACACTAAGTAACGTATTTCAGATTCGCCAAAATGCAGACAGCACCCTCTAGTGGATTTGTCATCAGAAATGTGCAACGAAACGTACCCGGAGCAACGTATTTTATGTTTAAAAAAAAATAAGTGTAGACAGCAAATTTCACTGGGAAGGAAAAACTTAAATCCGACACAGTGCATTATGTTTGTGAAGGAAATGAATATCCACTTGCAAACGGAGTATCAATACTACTGACATCATTACAGCATTAAATGAGCATGTGGGACCAGATTACATGTCAACTGAGAGGACTATTATGGTTTTTACCCATTTCATCTTCTTTCTCTGTGGAAATATAATGCGACTTGACGAAATTAAACCCAACAGGATCTTCGCATTACAGAAATAAGACGACAGAGCTCTGCGATTCTGCACCGAGCGAGGTCAACTGTGTGAAAGATGTCACCTTTCTACTTTAGTTTTGAGTGCAGATGATGTAAACGTTGGCTAAAGTTAAAATTAATGTTGTCTGTGCAGTTAAAAAGGATCGCAGAGCTCATAGAAACAGTCGTTGCTATCTTGAATCACTATTTTTTTGACCTCCTGAGGTTGAGTGTTTATGTATGGAGTCAGATCAGTCTCAAAAACAATACATTTATAAAATGAAACTCATACATGAACAACTCATATTTTCAAAATACAATTTGTAAATTTAAAACACAATTCATAATGGCGCAATGGGGAGGACTGTCGTCTTACTGCAAGAAGGTTGCTGGTTTAAACCTCGGCTGGCTTAGTTGGCGTTTCTGTGTGGAGTTTGCATGTTCTCCCTGTGTTGCCGTGGGTTTCCTCCGGGTGCTCCGGTTTCCCTCACATGTCCAAACACATGCGCTATAAGTCAATTACATGAGCTAAATTGTCCGTAGTGTATGTGTTAGAATGAGAGTGTATGGGTGTTTCCCAGTGATGGGTTGCAGCTGGAAGGGCATCTGCTGCGTAAAACATGTGCTGGATAAGTTGGTGGTTCATTCCGCAGTGGCGACCCCATATTACTAAAAGGGACTAAGCCGAAAAGAATATGAATGAATGAATTGGGTATTTATGAATCGTGTTTTGACTCGCGAACTGGATTTGTGTATTTACAAATTGGATTTAGTAAATGTCACCTGCGTTGTGGATGTATGAACTATAATTTTAAATGTATTGTTTTTTAGACTGATCTGTTTCCATATTTGTACGACTTTAAAATTAATCAAACTAATAATTCAACTATGGGAGTCAATGGTTACTGGTTTTCAACATTCTTTAAAATATCTTCTTTTGTAATCAACTGCAAAAAAGAAACTTATTAAGGTTTGGAACCACTTACGCGGTACTAAACGGTAAGTACATTTTTATTTTTGGGGTGAACTGTCCTTTTAAATTATGGTGCCGGATCAGTCTCAAAAATAATGCATGTACAAATGATAATTCATACATCCACAAACCAATTCACATTTACAAAACACAATTCGCAAATACACAAATCCAACGCACTTGGTCAAACTATTTATGATTTTTAATTGTGTGTTGTATTCATGAATTGTGTTTTGAATTAACAAACTGAATGTTGTAAATGTGAATTGTGCTGCGCATGTATTAATTTCATTTCATAAACGTAATATTTTTGAGATTGATCTGACTCCATATTTATTTTTGCCACAGGAAAGACAGCTAACCATACTTTAATTACTTTTTGTTGTTGTTTTTAAATGTGTTTTTTTTAATGCCGGCTGCGTTGCTAGTTGCTCCATTTCCAGACCCGCAGAAATCTTTATTCACTGTCAACTTTTTAGGTAATTGAAAAGTGGCTGATTGCCAGCGTTCAACAAATAAATTATTAATTAAATTAAGTGACTTTCACTAACATTTTTAATAGTTTAAAGTGGATT
>NC_079436.1:1873488-1915988 GCF_903798145.1 Danio aesculapii | reverse complement strand
AAAGCCTTTGTTTGAGGTTTATGAAGAAGAAAATAAACGTTAAATGTCAACCATCTAACATAATAATCATTAATATTAGCTGCTAAAAGCATCATTTAAAGGGATAGTTCACCCAAAACTGAACATTTACCACTACTCAAGTGTTCATGAGTTTCTTCTGTTGAACATTAAAGAAGATATTTTGAAGAAGGTTCGAAAATCACAGACTTATTGGTAAAATAGCAGTTTTACGTGTTTTGTAAATGATATTTTTCATTTATTTCTGCCTTTGAATTGCATCATTTTTCTTCCAACAACGTTTAACCTTTAGATTATGAAAAAAAGTGACTTTTACTAACATTTTTAATAGTTTAAAGTGGTTTGTGTTATGTGGTGTTGTATATTACGCCACAAAAATCTTGTAATAAACCACCAGTACATTTTCTGTTATTTTACAGAGTTATATATTGTATTTCTTATACACTATATTATTATTTTAAACAACTAAAATGTCAATAAAAGTCACTTTGTTAAACTGTGGAGTTGAATTTTCAACATCAAAAGTGGACAGAGCAGGGATCGACATCCCATAATGCATTTCACAACCAGAAATAAATGGAAAACAAACAAAATGTGTAGACAATACAGTGCAGGAAAAAATACTATTGAAGTTAACGATTACAGGTTTCCAACATTCTTCAAAATATCTTCTTTTGTGTTCAACAGAAGAAAGAAATTCATAAATGTTTCAAATAAGTAAAGGGTGAGTAAATGATGCCAGAATATTCATTTTTTGAGTGAACTATCCCTTTAACAGTGTTAAAATCCCATGCTTTTCATGTAGACGCTTTAACATTCTTTTCTCATGTACAGTGTGTAGTTTTAGAGTCTTGAAAGGTTTTGTTTCACTTTCTGCTTTGTCTTGTTTTCATTCTTTGAAGTTTGCCTTCACGGTTTGCATTATGCATTAATAAAGACAGATATTTCTCAGCTTCTCCTCAAGGCTACAAGTAAAGTTCATAAGAATATTTGTGTTTCTGTGAAGTGTAAAAACAATGAGTTTGTTAGCTAAACTTATAATACAGCAGTGTACAAAGGATTTTCTTTTCCTCTTCTATGACATGAGACAGTAAAACTGACAACAGCTATTTTATAGAGCTGTAAAAATTATCGTTATTTTTAAATCATTTATAAAAATCATGAATATTTTCACTAAATGAATTGGATTTGAGAATTTACGAACCATGTTTTGACTTTACGAATTTGATTTGTGTATTTATGAATCGTGTTTTAAATTGATTAATTGAATTTGCATATTCACGAATCGTGTTTTGAACTTACGAATTGGATTTGTGTATTTTTGTAATATGTTTTGAATTTACGAATTGCATTGTATTTACGAATCGTGTTTTGAATTTATGATTTGGATTTGTGTATTTACGAATTGTGTTTTGAATTTGCGAATTGGATTTGTGTATTTACGAATTGTGTTTTGAATTTGCGAATTGGATTTGTGTATTTACGAATCGTGTTTTGAATTTATGAATTGGATTTGTGTATTTACGAATTGTGTTTTGAATTTGCGAATTGGATTTGCATATTCACAAATCGTAATTTGAACTAACGAATTGGATTTGTGTATTTTTGTAATATGTTTTGAATTTACGAATTGCATTGTATTTACGAATCGTGTTTTGAATTTATGATTTGGATTTGTGTATTTACGAATAGTGTTTTGTATTTACGAACTGTATATGCATATTCACGAATTGTGTTTTGAATTTACGAATTGGATTTGTGTATTTACGAATTGTATTTTGAATTAACGAATTGGATTTGTGTATTTTTGTACTGTGTTTTGAATTTACAAATTGGATTGTATTTACGAATCGTGTTTTGAATGTATGATTTGGATTTGTGCATTTACGAATGGTGTTTTGTATTTACGAAATGTATTTGCATATTCAGGAATATACAATTTTGAATATACGAATTGGATTTGTGTATTGACGAATTGTATTTTTTTAAATGTGAATCTTGTTGTGGATGTTTGAATCACAATTTATAGATGTATTATTTTGAGACTGATCTAGCTCCATATTTATAACACTTCGGTGGACACGCAGCCTTATTTCCTAATATATATGTGTGTGTGTTTCTCCTGAGAAAAGGGAACCCTGCTTTAGTTCACACTGAAATGCTGGTATTTTACTCTTATTCCAGTGCAGATATTTTTATTTAGTACTTGTACTAGATCTGAGGTAAACTGGGTAACGGGGTTAGTAGCACTAAAGCTGCTACTAAATCTCATATTTTATGCAGCCTGCTATACTCAGGTAATACTCCTGAAGAAAATGTAAAGTGGAGAGTTGCTTACATGTAAAATGATGTTAGCCAGACTCAATTCAGTGGTTATGCGTTTAGTGATGTTGGTTTAACCCTTTACCTAACAAGGACCCGTACAGTATATGGTAATTTTATTGCATTTTCATTCATTTCAATACATTGGTTCCATTATCTTATATTCTACGTCCTAAAAGTCTTGTGATAGGGCGGAGGGGTGGCTCAGTGGTTAGCACTCTTGCCTCACAGCAAGAAGGTCGCTGGTTCGAGTCCTGGCTGGGTCCGTAGACATTTCTGTGCGGAGTTTGCATGTTCTCCCTGTGTTGGCGTGGGTTTTCTCTGGGTGCTCCGGTTTCCCCTACAGTCCAAACACATGTGCTATAGGGGAACTGAGGAACTAAATTGGCCGTAGTGTATGAGTGTGAATGAGTGTGTATGACCCCTGATTAATAATGGGACTAAGCTGAAGGAAAATGAATGAATGAATGACTTGTGAGTTCACAAATTGTGTGTTGTATTTATGAACTGTGAATTTACTAATATTGTGAATATATAATGTGCTGTGCATGTATGAAATTTATTTAGTAAATTTTTTTAGACCGATCTGACTCCACAGAAGTTAGCCAATCACATCACTTTAAAAATGCTGGGTTATTTCAACCCAAATCTGTGTAATAGGGACTAACCCAACTGCTAAATATTAAATTATTAATTCATTTATTTTCTGTCAGCTTAGTTTCTAATTTATCAGGGGTCGCCACAGCGGAATGAACCACCAACTGTTCCAGCATATGTTTTACACAGCGGATGCCCTTCCAGCAGTAACCCAGTACTGGAAACACCCATACACACTCATTTACACACACTCATACACTACGGCCAATTTAGTTTATCAATTCCCCTTTAGCGCACGTGTTTGGACTGTGGGGGAAACCGGAGCACCCGGAGGAAACCCACGCCAACAAGGAGAGAACATGCAAACTCCACACAGAAATGACATCTGGCCCAGCCAGGACTTGAACCAGCGACTTTCGTGCTCTGAGGCCACAGCATTAACAACTAAGCCACCACGCCACCTAATATTAAATTATTAGGACCAAATTTAACCCAGTGTTTGGGTTAGTTCATATTTTACCCAATTTGGATTTAAATAACCCAGCATTTCTTAAGAGTGCAATAAAGCTTTGCTAAAGTTCAAACTGACCATCAAGATTATGGTGGGAAAATAGGGTGATTTAAACAACACCAAATACGGCTTTGATTTGTTGTTGCCAGACGGGCGCTCTGAGTATTTCTGCTAATCTACTGGAGTTTCCACCCTTTTCTAAGGCTTACAGAGAATGACAAACAACAAAAAAATAAATAAATAAATCAAGTGATCAGTAATTCTGTTGGCAAACCTGCTCTGTTGATGCCAGAGGACAGAGAGAAACAGCCAGAATGTTTTGAGCTTAAAGAAAACCAAAGTAACTCCAATAAAAAGAGCATTTCTGTATAAAACACTACACTGAATTCCTAAAGCTCTCGGCTACCTTGTGGCGCCTGCATACATCTCATGTCCACTTATACATGTTGAAGTCAAAATTATTCACCCTCCAGTGAATTTCTTCATCAAATATTTCCCAAACGATGTTGAACAGATTCAGGAATTTTCACAGTATTTCCTCTAATATTTGTTCTTCTGGAGAAAGTCTTATTTGTTTTATTTCGGCTAGAATAAAAGCAGTTCTTAATTTATTTAAAGCCATTTTGAGGTCAATATTATTAGCTCCTTAAGCAATATTAGTTTTGGATCAACCCAGGTTCATTCTGAGAACGTAGTCCCGGGGACGTTTCTGGAGACCGCGAAATACGTAGCCGGGGGTATGTACGGCTGCATTTCATTTTTTTAAGCGATCGCTGCGGGGCGGCTGTGAAGCTCGCCTCTGTGTTGGGGCTTTTTCGCTGCAACTAGTTTGTCCGGTTAGCTCTTCGTGTACTCTGGCGGACTCGAGGCGCAGAGAGGGGCTGACCACGACGACGACCGGGTTCGAGTCCGGGGAAGAGCGGTTCCAGAAATCAGGTAAGAAAACAAAAACAAAATCCAAAAAATGAAGCGAACAAGTTCGTCACAGGGTGAGAATGTGGTCAAAATCTGAAAACGTGGTAAAAATCAGACGAGGGCTTTTCTTTTTCTGGACGGCTTTTGTGAATTATCGTTGGTTGGGTTTAGGGACGGAGGAGGGTGGGTCAGCCGATTGGCCGGTCGCACGGTCAATCATTCTTTCATCCAGGCAGACAGGCGGAAGGTCGTTCGACAGCGACCTCTAGCGGGTTTACGCGAGAACGGCGCGGGAAAAAGCGCGTACATCGGCCTCTCGCGGATTCGCGAAAACAAAAACTGCAAAAATACGTACCTCCCGGGACGTATTTCGTGGTCTCCAGAAACGTCCCCGGGACTACGTTCTCAGAATGAGCCTGGGTTGTTTTGGATTGTCTCCAACAAACCACTGTTATACAATCACTTGCCTAATTACCCTAACTTTACCCTAATTAACCTAGTTAAGCCTTTAAATGTCACTTTAAGCTGTATAGAAGTGTCTTGAAGAATATCTAGTCTAATATTATTTACTGTCATCATGACAAAGAGAAAATAAATCAGTTATTATGAGTTATTAAAACTATTATGATTAGAAATGTGCTGAAAAAAAGTCTTTCTGTGAAATAGAAATATACAGGCTGATAATTCTGACTTCGACTGTATATGTTGTCCTTTGCTGAAGTGGAAAACAAACAGAGCGACTGAGCGAGGGAAAATAAATCGAGGTAAAAACGTCTTGTCAGTGGCCGTTGCGTGGTGTTTGACATCTCCAGGCTTGTGCCTCTACAATTTTCTTTTTATTATGCCAGGTAATTTCACCGCCTGCCAGCAGGAGGATTCACAAGCCATTGTCCATCAGAGCTCTCAGCAAAAGTAGCCTCAATTAGCTGTCATTTCAGTCGGTGTCACGAAAAAGTGTGGAGTGAAAAGCAGAACGCGCAGCCTATCAAAGGACGACACCACTCAGCGATTAAGAATAACAGCGGTTTTGCACTGAAGAGCAATCCTCAATGGTCTGCGCAGAAATTGGGATTTCAAGAGGAAAAGTGGCGAGACGGCTAAACAAATCTGTCACATAACTGACGCCGGCTCTTGCTTATTATCGCACTGGAGCCACAACAGACTAAAACCTGAAGAAAAGGAGGAAAAACATGGCATCAATTTGTTTCTTTCACGCAAACAAACATGGAGTTACCAAATGCAAATGTAGTTTGTGTCTGAAAAGTTTCCTCCGGTTGTTGGTTATCACTTGGAAGTTGGTTTAGAACTATGGAGTCAGATCAGTCTCAGAAATGATACATTTACAAAGTACACTCATTGGCCACTTTATTAGGTACACCTGTCTAACTGCTCGTTAACGCAAATTACTAATCAGCCAATCACAGAATGGGGAAGAAAGGGGATTTAAGAGACTTTGAACATGGTTGTTGGTGCCAGACGGGCTGCTTTGAGCATTTCAGAAACTGCTGATCCACTGGGATTTTCACGCACAACCATCTCTAGGGTTTACAGAGAATGGAATGAAACAATATCAGATGAGCGACGGAGGAGAATGGCCAGGCTGGTTATAGCTGATAGAAAGGCAACAGTAACTCAAATAAGCACTCGTTACAACCGAGGTCTGCAGAAGAGCATCTCTGAACACACAACACGTCCAACCTTGAGGCAGATGGGCTACAGCAGCAGAAGACCACACCGAGTGCTGCTCCTGTCAGCTAAGAACAGGAAACTGAGGCTACAATTCACACAGGCTCACCAAAACTGGACAATAGAAGATTGGAGAAATGTTGCCTGGTCTGATGAGTCTCCATTTCTGCTGACACATATGAATGGTCGGGTCAGAATTTGACATCAACAACATGAAAGCATGGATCCATCCTGCCTTGTATCAACAGTTCAGGCTGGTGGTGTAATGGTGTGGGGGATGTTTTCTTGGCACACTTTGGGCTCATTAGTACCAATTGAGCATCGTGTCAATGTCAATGTCAATAATATAACGAGTTCTATTATGTATACTGTAAACTGAAGAACATTTCTATTGTATGTTTAATGGTAGATTTCTGGCAACCAGAGCCTACAGTTTTTTTACCATAAATTGTATGAGATTTTTTTTTGTAAAAGTGTGGTAATTTGCAGAAATGAAAACACAAAACCGTGCAGAAGTGATTATCCTACTGGTAAATGTTTTGTTGAGACAACATTCATGTTGGTGAATGGTTATAAAACAGTTTTTCCTGCATCATTTGAGACACTTGGACTCGATAGCTTTTTCAATTGTTTCTCTTGAGACGGTCATCAATCCAAGAGTCCTCAAAGGAAAATTGACCGGTCGGATTTCAGCTCCGCTATTGATTAACTGACTGAATTTCTGTTTCTATTGCTGACCGAGTGTCGACTTCCCTCACATCTCCAGCTGTAAAGTGACTTTGGGGATGAAGATAATGAGTTTTTCCTTAAAACAAGCAAAATAATCTGCCAATGGGGTGAGCAAATAATGTTATTTCAAAGCAAAACAAGATTATTTTGCTCGTTTTATAGAAAAACTCACTCATTATTTCTGAAAAGAAGACATAAACTGTATCAAATACTGTTATTTTATGCATACTTTCATTTGAACAGTTGACTGTGGTGTATTGTAGTACTGTATAATTCACCCTATATAGTTACAGCCACAACATATTAAACATATTAAACAATAACATGGTTAAAAAACTATACTTACTACACATTACTATAGTATTTATTCAATGTAGGATGTTCGAATGTGTATATAATCAACAACTTAACTGATAAACTGTATTAAATACTGTAGCGCACTTTAATTTTTACTACAGTAAACTGTGTTATATTGTAGTATAATTCACCTTATTTAGTTGTCGAAAACTACATCACTTGTTTACATTACTATAGGTGTAGCGTTACCATAGCAACTATAGAATCACCACAACATACGAATTCAAGTACTTTACCATAATAAGCTTAAAAAACACTATATTTACTATAGTATTTCTTCATGTAGAATGTGTGTATATCGCCAACTGAACTGATAAACTGTATTAAATACTGTAGCATATTTTAATTTTTACTATAGTAAACTGTGGAGTAGTTTAATACACCCAATAGTTGTCGAAAACTACTGTCATTTGTTCACATTACTATAGCTGTCGTGTTACCATGGCAACTATAGAATCACCACAACATACATAATCAAGAACTTTACCATAATATGCTTCGAAAACACTATATTTACTATAGTATCTATATTTACTATAGAATAAGAACAACTGAACTGATAAACTGTATTAAATACTGTAGCGTACACTCTATATAGTTGTCGAAAACTAGTCATTTGTTTACATTACTATAGTTGTTGTGTTACCATAGCAACTATAGAATCACCGCAACATACGAATTCAAGTACTTTATTTATTCAAGCACTATATTTACTATAGTATTTCTTAATGTAGGATGTGTATATAATCACCAACTGAACTGATAAATGATATTAAATACTGTAGCGTACTTTAATTTACTACAGTAAACTGTTGTATTGTAGTATAATTCACCTTATATAGTTAGTTATAGTGTAGTTGTCGAAGTTGTCGTAGTTGTCGAAAACTACATCATTTGTTTACATTACTATAGGTGTAGTGTTACCATAGCAACTATAGAATCGCCACAACATACGAAATCAAGTACTTTACCGTAATATGCTTCAAAAACACTACATTTACTATAGTATTTCTTCATGGAGGATGTTCGAATGTGTATATAATCATCAACTGAACTGATAAACTATTAAATACTGTAGCGTACTTTAAATATTTCTATAGTAAACTGTGGTGTAGTTTAATACACCTAATAGTTGTCGAAAACTACAGTCATTTGTTTACATTACTATAATTGTTGTGTTACCATAGCAACTATAGAATCACCACAACATACGAATTCAAGTAGTTAACAATACTATGCTTCAAAAACACTATATTTACCATAGTATTTATTCATGTAGGATGTGCATATAATCCCCAACTGAACTGATAAACGCTAGCGTACTTTAATTTACTACAGTAAACTGTGCTGTATTGTAGTCTAATTCACCCTATAGTTGCCGAAAACTACTGTCATTTGTTTACATTACTACAGTTTTTGTTATCATAGCAACTATAAAATCACCACAACATATTAAACTATAACATGGTTCAAAAACACTATATTTACCACAAATTACTATAGTATTTCTTCATGTAGGATGTTTGCATGTGTATATAATCACCAACTGAACTGATAAACTGTATTAAATCCTGTCTCGTACTTTCATTTTTACTACAGTATGCTGTATTGTAGTCTAATTCACCCAATGGTTGTCGAAAACGACATCATTTGTTTACATTACTATAGTTTTTGTTACCATAGCAACTATAGAATCACCACAACATATTAAACTGGTTAAAAATCACTATGTTTACTACTAATTACTATAGTATTTACTCACGTAGGATGTTTATATCGTCACCATACATAAACTACCCTCTCACCCGTGTCTAAAACTAATGTGACCTCATCAATTCCTTTACAGCTGTTTCCCCCCATTCAAAAAAAAAAAAAAAACAACCTGTCAAACAAATGAAAACAGCTGAAGCGTGTAGAACTTCCTTACCGCGGTAAAAGAGAAACACCTGTTTTTTTGCAGAATCTTTAAAGGTTTAGGCCTCAGATCCCACATGGGTGTTACATTTCCATTAATCACCACAGACTAACAGGTGTCAAACGCTCCATTACCGAAACCGCGGCATTAGCAGGTTGACTGGTGTGTGTGTGTGTGTGTGTGTGTTCTGTGAATGGCCACAGGCACATGAAAAAGCAGATGGATTGGAGCCCGACTCACAGACTCTATTTAGAAACTCTGATGTATGTGTGTTAAAGACCAAAGCGAGTGGAAATGCGGCTTATTAACTTCAGGACTGACACCGCCTGCAGGAACACACGGCGTGTGTGAAGCAGGAGAATGAAAAACAGGCAAACAGTGAGGAGGAGGAGGGAAAACACACACACACACACACACAACAATACTCCCTTTTTTCCCCGTTGCTCGCTCTGTTCAGTGCAAATGCTTCGATTCAACTCAAAACACAGAGATCTTTCGTGACTGTGAGATATTCTCTGAGGAAATACACTGTTCAAGGAGTCATTTTAGCGTCTCGCTAACATCCAAAGCTGACTTTGTAAATTAAACCACAGTTCCTTTTGTGTGTGTCTTGACGAATCAAAACTAAATGTATCAAATGGATGTTAAAGGGATCGAATCTGATTGGCTGATAGCCGTGCAATATTCTGCAATATCAGCACTTGTACAGCCTCCTCACCCTTCTGTATTACTCCGCCCATTAAGAGTAACAGCAAATCAAAAAGTGACAGCGTTTACTTCATTTGCATACTTCATTTGTCACAGAATTTGTTCCTAACGATATCAAAAAGGAACAAATATCGATATTTTCCAATATCGATACTTTGATCATTTGCTGTAGTCACATACGCCAGTATACGCAATGTCGAGTCTGTATCATAATTTATATATTAACGATTCATTTTATTTACATATCTTAAAAATGGCTTTTGCTGCTTGTTCAAACTTATTTAAAATCAAAAATGGGATTTATGATCATGGAGATTTAGTGTAGACGTGTGTTTATATGTCTAGTTAATAAAACACGCGCAAATAGAAACACACAAACAAATACAGAAACAGACCGCAGTCCGCAGCAGAAATGAGATAGAGACCTCAAAAAGCGATGAACCGACTGCTTCCTGTTTAGACTTCACTTAATTTGCATACTTTAGTTTATTTTATTCATTAATTGCTAACAAAACGTACAGGATGAAAACTATATAATGAAGTTAGATCACCGATTTTAGCCGAGGATTTCAGGAATCTTTCAGGATTTCACAAATTTGTCTCAGATGACAAAATATGTGGCTGAAATCTCCCAGCGTGAGCAGGGCTTAAGTCGATCTCGCTCTTTTGTATGTTTCAGTGCTGTGTGTATACCGCAGTAATCTGCTAGTGTTTGCTTTGGCTCTTTCGGGGTCTCTGATCTCCCGATTGCAACAGAGAAATACTGGGAAATCTCTGTAGACTGATGGCATTTCATGATGTTCAGTTTTATAATCTTAAAATATGAGCAAAATCAGCTGTTTTGTCATCACTTTAGACATTAAGCTATATATAGATATTAGATATTACGTGTGTGAAGTAGCAGCAGTTTCTGCTGTTTTGACGTCGAATGTTGGAAGAATGTAGTTCTTCATACAAAAGCTGAAAACCTGTAACCATTGACTTCCACAGCAGGAAAAGCAAATGCTTTGGAAGTCAATGGTTACAGGTTTCCAACATTCTTCAAAACATCTTCTTTTGTGTTTAAAAGAAGAAAAGAAACACTTAAACATCTGCAACGAACAAATGTTGACAGGGATTTCAGTTTTGGGTGAACTACGCCTTTAAAAGTGTCAAAATGAGAGGCCGTCAGCATTTAGTTATGCGTTTTACTGCTGGTTCTTCGCAGCTTTGCTTTGAAGAAAAAAAACATCAATGGCTTTCTTTTTTAAAAAGCATTTGGTTGCTTTTGACTTGCTCTCTTTGCTCAATATAACGCTTCAGTGATGAGGTTTGATGCTCACCGTTACTGTGAGCTGATGCTCAAAGCCTTTTAAAACATCTGATGCACTGATTGTATATATAAAAAGCATTCAACGAGGAAAAAACTACAAAGTGGGACGAATGAAAAGGTGACCCCTTTCACAGGCTGAGAGCATGCGCTTCTGAAAACACCATGTAAATCTAACAAAGCAACATTCATAACAAATAATCATTCATAACATATTTTATTATTAAACTGCAGTGAAATCAAATTGCAAAACGAGTGTGCTCTGCTGCAACTCATACTCTCCAGTATATCGTATTGGATTTAAAATATTGCTTCTTACATATAAAGCTTTAAATAATCTAGCTCCTGTTTATCTAACCAATCTTCTGTCTCGCTACAATCCAACTCGCTCTTTAAGGTCTCAAAACTCAGGGCTTCTGGTAGTACCTAGAATAGCAAAGTCGAGTAAAGGAGGTCGAGCCTTCTCATTTATAGCTCCTAAACTCTGGAATAGCCTTCCTGATAACGTCCGAGGCTCAGACACACTCTCCCAATTCAAAACTAGATTAAAGACCTATCTGTTCAGTAAAGCATACACTTAGTGCACCACTTAGGGGGCTTCCACACAGGTTATGCATCTTGCTGATATACACTGTGAACAGCAGCTACGCTAATTATTTTCTTTATTCTCCTTTTCCACCTGGGGATACTCTTCCCGAGGCCCTCAGACTATGCAGAGTCACTGATTTGATCCAAGACCAACGACGAGATGATCCCAAGGTTTCCATATCCTGGACCAGGCCGTATCCTGAGCAGCTACTGTGATGGTCATGGAAGAGTGGAGAACGTGAGACTGATTCCTGTGACGCTCCAGAAACAGACGAGTCTTCGCTGAGGCCAGCTTCCAGCCTCCGCCGCTGAGACTGCAGCTCTGCACAAGACGTTTGGCCAGCGGAGAAATTAAAATGGTCGTGCCCAACTGAGCCTGGTTTCTCTAAAGGTTTTTTTCTTCACTTTCGCCATTAGTGAAGTTTTTCCCTCTCCGCTGTCGCCACTGGCTTGCATGGTTCAGGATCTGTAGAGCTGCGCATCGTTGGGTTTTCTCTTCAATATTTGGACTCTCAGTAGTGATTATTAAACCACACTGAACTGAGCTCAACTGAACTGAGCTCAACTGAACTGAACTTAAACTTTACAAACTGAACTACACTGTTCCTGTTCACTATGACCTTTTAAGTGAAGCTGCTTTGACACAATCTACATTGTATAAGCGCTATACAAATAAAGGGGAATTGAATTGAATCTCCAAAGCAAACCAAAAACTTGAACAAAATCAACAACAGAATGGAGGACGTCAGGATTGTTTTGGGTTTTGTGATAATGGAGATTGATTTGATTTGATTTATTTTCGAACAGAACATTTACATTACATTTCAACATGGTCGAAGATGGAGCGGGATGAAGCACAAGCTTGTTATTTTCCCACACTATTACCACATGCATCAGGATGTATAGGATACATAGGATTGAGCGTAAAACAATCAAGTTGTCCCATAAAACCCACAAGAACTGCATTGTTTCAGTTCATTTTAAGTAGTTTGAACAAGCAGCAAACGTCATTTTTTGAGTGTGAATTAAGACTGAAGATGAGAAACTTTCCAATGATTTGATTCATTCTGCTTTTATTCACGGATTCTCATTATAAATCAGATATCTCAAGTCGTCTCTGCCTTCATGGAATTACAGGAATCATAAAGGAGGATTACAACACTACACATTTTAATACTCTCTCTGTTCATCGACTCGCATTTCTGGGAGTTTTTATCCAGCGCTTTAAGAGCACAGCAGTGTCCCTGCTACTCTTTTAATAGCTGGAAATAGTGCTAACATGTAATTACCCAATGCGCAACTCGCAGTCGAGGCATAATGTGTGGCTCATAAAGTCTGGTAATGAGATTTAATCGCTCCGCGGACGCATCGCACGTCATTCGCTCTGGATGCTGTAAATCCTACAGATGCTTTGCAGCAGGTATTGCTGTGGGGTTTGACCGCGTTCCCAATGAATATTAATGCCGGCAACTCATTTCAGCTCTCAGACGCAGAATGGGATGATAACCGGTTTACCGCGGTTTGGAAAAAAGTCAAGGTTTTAAAACCGCTACTATTTTCTCTTATACTGTTCCTATTTTACAAATGATGTTGAACAGATTCAGGAAATGTTCACAGTATTTCCTATAATATTTTTTCTTCTGGAGAAAGTCTGATTTGTTTTATTTCAGCTTGATGTGTATCAAGCATCTGTTTTGTGAGAAGTGCTTCTCGTATGATATGTGGACGACCCGTACAGCTTTACTTTGACATTTTCTCGAGCGAGAATGACGTCGACTGAAACTTTCTGTCGTACACCACACCCAAAAGGGTACCCATCGGTTCCCTTTAGGCAGTGGAAAGAAAAGACCCTAAACTAGAAGTGCACAGGACTCTCTAATTATATTTCTCTCAACACAGCAGATGTCCTCAGGTTCTCCCACAACAGTGACAGAAATTAACATTTCCTTTAGGAGGTGATGTTTGGCTGCTTAAATTGATTTCCAGGGGCATTTTAACCTTTACAATGGCTGTCTAATCGTCTTCATCCAATGAATATGTCACCTTGTATGTCAGATTTCTGAAGTTAATTAAAATAATATAATAAAAGTCACTTTTTCACCACACATAAAGCAGAACTATATACTCTCAGCCTTTTTCTTTTCTTCTCCTAATGTTTTTTATTATTTTATATACAGTTGAAGTCGGAAATATTTTTTCCCAGTGAAGAAGAGAAGATTTTTCCCCATCACATTTCTAAACATAATAGCTTTAATAACTCATTTCTAATAGCTAATTTCTTTTATCTTCACCATGATGACCACATAATATTAGACTAGATATTCTTCAAGACACTAGTATTCAGCTTAAAGTGACATTTAAAGGCTTAACTAGGGTAATTAGGGTAAAGTTAGGGTAATTAGGCAAGTCATTGCTGTCACTAACCCTCATAGATCGCTGGAGAACATTCATTTTCACTTGTGAATTCTGCCACTATATGAACTACAACTCCCTTCAGGCACCACACATACACACCTGTCTCGGTTCCCTATTGATTACACACACACACGCACAGCTGGGAGCTACTCAAGGTTGATTACATGGACCATATAACAGCACACACACTTACAGACATTGCAGAGTCTTGTTGGTACATACCCTGTGACATTACGAAGCGTTTCCTGGTTTAGTCTCTCCATGTTTTGACCCTTGCTTTGTTTTATTGTTTATCCTGCCTGCCGCCTGAATCAACCATTTGCTTATTATCTGACTACGTTTCTGAATTTCCCTGTACGTTATCGTTTGCTCCTGATTGTGACCATTGCCTGCCTGACCATTCTCTGTGTAATAAAGTACTGCACGTGGATCCTCAACTCTGCTGTCCAGCATCCTCAAGTTACAATTGTATAACAGTGGTTTATTCTGGAGACAACCTAAAACAAGAGGGCTAATAATCCTGACCTTAAAATGGGTTTAAAAAAATTAAGAACTGCTTTTATTCTAGCTGAAATAAAACAAATAAGACTTTTTACAGAAGAAAAAATATTATAGGAAATACTGTGAAAAATTCCTGAATCTCCTAAACATCATTTGGGAAATATTTGAAGAAAAAATTATATTAATTTGCAGGAGGGCTTATATATATATATATATATATATATATATATATATATATATATATATATATATATAAATAAGCAACAAAAAAAAACACACACACACCAGGGTGCGATATTTTTGGCAGCTTTTGCAAGAATCATATTTGATTTTCCCTTTTTAATTTCAGAGTCTCTCAAATGTAGTTTATTTTGACATTGGGTGAATTCCCAGACATCAACACTGCTGTTGCTGTTCTGAACTATGCTAATTGCTTGCTCACAAACTAGTTTAAATTCTCCACAACACTGTTTGCATGGGAAATAAGGTAAAACTACACAGAGTGACCAATGCTTAAGACACGATGTAACCATGAAAGAACGAGTGACGTGAGTCTGGAATTTCCTCTGAAATCTGACCCAAAATCTCAATATTTGAATTAATATTATAGGTTTAGTATGGCAGGGGTCTTACAGCTTCTGCAAAGCCACATTTAAGCACATTTCAAGCACTTTCCAGGTGCATTTTTCATTTTTTCAGCACTTTACAAGTTACAGATTTACATACAGCACTCAGCATGAGTACACCCCATTTTGACAGTGAATATTTGTATCCATTTCTCAGTGAATGTTGGTCATATATTTAGGTGCATTTGAATAAAACAGATTTATTAAATTAATATATTTATTAAAATAGTGACAGAGAGATAATTCATTTAAATCCATGCAATACTTTTATTTACCATATACATTTGGGTGTGCTAACTTTGGAGCATTATCATAAAGTAATTTGTTAGATTATCTCTAGATTTAGCTTCAGTACTGGCTAATTTAATATATATGCACAGATATAATATTGTATAGCTTCCTGTAGAAAATATTCATTTAAACGAGACATTTGTGAGCGGTGTACTCATATATGTTGTGCCCTGTTTATATGCATACTTCATCCTATCAGATGCTGTTTGGTATAGTATTCTATAGTACAGCATAGAGTTCATAGGAAAATATGTTGGCATGCTTGCGAGCAGAACAACATTAAATTACTGTAATTTACTCTATTGAATGTCATTTATTTACATCTTAAATGTGTCATCTTTTATCTTAAGTGTACATTTATTTAAAATTGATGATGCATCGTTCACTTATGACATGGCAATCATCATACATGCAAAACTACAGTTTTCATTTTAATTGAAATAAAACAAAATAAAAGTACATATAGTAAAATAAAAAAGAATAAAACAAATAAATTAATTAATAAATAAAATAAATGAAAAATCTAATTAAATAACAAAATAAAATTTATAGTAAAAGAAATAATAAAAGAAAAAAGAAAATGAAAATAAAAAATAAATAAATAAAATCAATGAAAAATAAAATACAAAAATTTATTAATAATAAAATAAAATAAATAATAAATAATAAATAAATAAATAAATAATAAATAAATAAATAAATAAATAAATAAATAAATAAATAAATAAATAAATAAATAATGAATAAAACAAAATTGATGAAAAATAAAATAAAAATAAAATAAATTAAAATTAATAATAAAAAAGAAATAAGAAAAGAAAAGAACATTAAAATAAATAAATGAATAATAAATAAATAAAATAAAATAAAACTAAATTAAATGAATAATAAAATTTAATTAAAAAAAGAAAAGAAAAAAATTTTAATAAATAAAAATAATAAATAAAAGAAAAGAAAATTTAAATAATAAAATTAAATAAATGAAAAATAAAATTCAATTAAATTAACAATAAAAAGAAACAATAAATAAAGAAAATAACAGAAAATGAAAATAAATAAATAATAAATTAAATAAATGAAAAATAAAAGAAAACAAAACAAAATTAAATTAATAATAAAATAAACAAAATAATAAATAAAAGAAAATGTAAATAAATAAATAATAAAAGAAAATAAACGAAAAATAAACAAAAATAAAACTAAATTTAATTAAAATAATAATAAAATAAAGAAAATAAACGCAAATGAAAACAAATAAAGTAAAATAAAATAAAAAAATAAAATAAATGATAAACTAAATTAAATGAATTATAATGAAAATAAATAAATGATGAAATAAAATAAATAAATAAATGCATAATAAAATAAAATAAGGTTAGGTTAATGAAATAATTACCTTTTTTATAAAAGCAAAACAATTAATTTTAAGCCGGACTTTAAGGACTTTTTCTCCAAACTTTAAGCACATTTGAAACCTTGAAAACACTACTCTAAAATTCAAACATTGTCAAGGATTTCCAGCACCTGTGTAAACCCTGGTATGATGAAACATAGTGAAAAATACAACCATTTGAACCTTTTTTAACATACCTTCTCGAATTTAGAATTAATTTCATCTTTAACTCTAAAACAGCACTGGGAGAGATCTGAGATTCAGAGATCAGAAGAGGATAATAATAATTAAGCCTCTAACTGGCAATTTGCAACCGTCCCGAATTTGCAGCGCTGCCCTGATCACGCACTAATGGCAATTATGATAATTCAGCTGTTAATTACATTTACATGCGAAGTGAAAATAGGCTCAAACGCACGCTTTCTCCGTCCAACACGCTGGGCCAATTAAAAACGGCTCTGTCTGACTTAATTGTGACTTCAAGGAAATTCAGAAGTCGACCTTTGGAGGACAGACGATAAAAACACAGACGGAAACAACCCGGCCGGATGAAAACAAGAACACAGCAGGGACTTTATGGCATTATTTTGTGTCACACAGCGAGATATTTGGAGCACACAGAGTCTTCTGCTGATGGTTAAACTCAGCTTTTAGCTATAGCTAAGAAATTTAATAAATAAATCATCATTTTGCATTGAAAATGTGTGTGAATATGTGCTGATATCACATTTGAATCACATTTCTCACTCTTTCCAAATGTTAGGTATGTTACTTGTTAAAAAGTAATTAGCTATAGTTACTTTACTTTTCACAAATACAACCACAAATCAGAAACATTTGGGATAGTATGAAAAAAAACGCAAATAAAAAAGGAAAGTGGTGATTTTTAAACCGACTTTGACTTGTATTTCATTGCAGACAATATAAACGCAGAATATTTCATGTTTTTTCTGCTCAACTTCATCTCATTTGTGAATATTCATCCTTTCCTGTCATTCAGACCTGCAACACACTCCAAAATAAGTTGAGACTGGAGCAGTTTAGGGCTGTAATTAGGCTTGTGCCGGTATTCGGTAATGCGATAAATCACGGTAATGAATATGCATGATATTGTTATCGCGGGCACTTCAAAATACCGTGAAAAATAATAGATCCGAATTTATATTCTTAGAACGCGCCTTAGCTTATTTTCCATCAACCGCTTGAAGAAACACTGCATATATGCTGCGCAGAACTGATGCGCACTCTGATGTAAACAATCCCCGCATGTAGAAGCACTGTGTGCGCGCCGCCGCTGCCACCGCACTATAATCCTCACACGAAGAAAAAGCATTGCGGAAGGAGTAACGCTGCCGACAATTTATCCCCCTTCAAAAAGGGTAAAGTCAGAGGTTTGGAAATATTTTGGGTTCCAAAAAAATGCAGAGGGATTGCTGATCGAAGACGGTTTCCCTTTGCACATTCACTTTGATATAATTGCTCAAGTTTACTTTTATATTGTGTATTGTTTTATTTATATTTATTTGTATTTAAATGTTTGAAGTACTTTTAGTTAATTAAAAAGTTATTAAAGTTACTAAGTTGACGAAACTGAAGTTTTTTGTGTTTTTTTACCTGTTTCTCTAGTAAAATTACAATATCGTGATAATACCGTATACCGTGATAAAAGCTCAATCAATTAATCGCAGCATGAAAATGTGATACCGGCACATGGTAAACTGCTGAAATAATGATGTGATGTGAAACAGGTGATGTCAACAGGTGACTGTAATTATGATCTGGTACAAAAGCAGCATCCAAGAAATGCCAACTGACCCAGCCGGGACTCAAATCAGCGACCTTGCTGCTCAAAGGCCACAGTCCTAACCACTGAGCCACCTTGTCACCCCAAATATAAAAAAAAATCTAAGTAATTAGTTATAGTTACTAATATTTGAGATTAAATATAAAAAACATTGTCACATAGCCACATTGGCCTTCTTTGTGGCCATGCATAAAACTAAGCCTTGCATATAAAGCATACTGACGGAGAACAAATGATTTATTTCTGTCCTTTTTCTCCTCTCGCTGACAGACGAGTGTTGTTTTAATGGCTCGCAATCAGATCTAATGCTTGCAGAAGACTGAGCTTTTCTTCAGTAATGATGTATGGGGTCATGAGATGAAGGAGATGAACGCGTTAAAGTGACTTTATATACTTTGAAAGCTTATTAAATGCAAGTAAAGTCTCTGCTTTAACGTTTCAAATGACCCTTGAAAATAAAATGACAAAAACTTCAGGAGTGACAGACGAAAGACTCGTATTTATTATTCAATGTATGACCTATATCTAGTAATAAGAGTTTAGATTCGACTGTGTGTGAGCAATTTCATGCAAATACCAACATTGCCATGACAAAAATGACAAAGGTTTTAGCAGTACTGTAAAATAGATTTAAAATGTCTCTGTCAGTGTTTTCAAACAGTCATATTTGATTTAGCAAAGTCACACAAGGGCTAATTTCACATCCGTCACATCCATAACCAAACTTTTCCCTCATAAATGCAAAAATGCCAAATAACATCATGTTTGTTCATGTTTGTTTGGCTGGGCGATCATTCGATATCGATAATTATCACGATATTTAGCTTTTCGATAAAACGATAATGACAGTTCAATAGGTGTTTGATAATATTTACGCACTATGCGTAATGCTGCGCAGCCATTTTGTAGCCAGCCCTTCCGAATGCCGCACGCAGCAGAAGTTTACAGCCATCAGGGGCGGACTGGAAAAGCATTTTCCTCCGGGCCAAAGTTACAGGTAGTCAGGCCACATCTGATGCGATCTAGAAAGTAAAAAGCGAGGGGGCAGGGATATAATGATGTGATGTGAAACAGGTGACGTCAACAGGTGATTGTAATTATGATCTGGTACAAAAGTAGCATTCAAGACAAGGTCTAGTCCTTTAGGAGCAAAGATGGGCCGAGGATCGCCAGTTTGCTAACAAAGAGAAAATTACTGAAATGTTTAAAAACAATGTTCCTCAGAGATAGAGAGGAAGACATCTGGATATCTCACCTTCAACAGTGCAGAACATCATTAAAAGATTCAAGGAATCTGGAGGACTTTCAGTGCGTAAAGACAAGGGTGCAAGCCTAAGCTGAACAACCGTGATCTCCGATCCCTCAGGGGGCGCTGCATCAAGAATCCTCATTCATCTATAAGTCATATCACCACATGGGCTCAGGAATACTGCGGCAAACCTTTATAGTACCACAATATGGAGTTACATCCACAAATGCCAGTCAAAACTGTACTGTACCAAAAGGAAGCCCTATGTTAACAGTGTCCAGAAGCGCCGTTGACTTCTCTGGGCTTGGAGGCATCTGTGATGGTCCATCACACAGTGGAAAAGAGTACTGTGATCAGATGAATTAATTGTCGAAGGCAGCAGAAGTTTACAGCCATCAGGGGCGGACTGGAAAAGCATTATCCTTTACAAGACGCTGATGCCAGAAACATGTATTATTGTCGGCTAAGTGAAGTAAAGGTTCGTTTTTGAAGTACTGTATTTATAAGGGTGCCTGATAAACAAAACAGTGCCTCAATGTGCATACTGTCCTCCCTAAATTACTGAATATTATAAATATTGTACCATTAGGATCAGAAAGGTGCACATTGAGACACTGAGATTATATCTATGGCTCCAGATGGCCAGTCCTCCACTACACCTTGGTCCCACATTTATTTCAAAGGAGCGTTACCATGTAGTAAAATGGCGGATCTATTAATGCATTTCTTCTAATAGACAACAACAGAGTAGGCGACATCTAATTTAACTATCTATGCACCACACTCAATTGACCAATAGCACATGCCTTTGGACAGCGAGGAAAACCAGAGCACACGTATAAAACACAGGGAGAACATGCAAACTTCATACAAAAACACCAACTGGCCCAGCTGGGACTAGAACCAGCGACCTTCTTGCTGTGAGGCGACATTGCTAACTACTGAGCCACCGTGTTGCCCACATTTGAATTCAATTTACACCAAATGTTATATATTGGGACTGTCTAAATTGACTGAAATTCTCATTCTCTAGGACAATAACCAAATGGCAATAGTTTCACGTTACTCGAGTAGGGTCATCTCAGATATGACATGCTTTTGAGAAACACAGCAATTGCGAATTTCCCCTGGTGTGAACGGCAGTGGAGATGATTGGTCAGGTCTGCTGGGTTACAGACGTAATAGAAGGGAACTGGATTGCAAAAACTCATCAGCCACTCGAGTCTACTCATCAAGTCCTTTACTTGCCTCAATCGGCCCGCGACAATCACATGATTGACAATGATTTAAATAATCTACAGCCGTTTTGTTTAGAGGACTCTCTCTACTGTCCTCCATTGCACACTAAGGCCATCTCCACACATACATGGGTACTTTTATACAGTTTCCCTGCTTTCATTTACAAAAAAGAAATCTGTCCACACAAAAATGCACTGTGATACATGTTGAGGGCCTGCCGAACCAACAGGGGCGACGAAGACACTTTTATGCTGGGTTCACACCAAACCTGGTGTCAATGCAAACATGAAAACAGAGGCGGAATATATGGAGCCAGATCAGTCTCAAAAATAATACATTTACGAAATAAAATTCATAGATGCGCAGCACAATTGACATTTACAAATCCAACCGGCGAATTCAAAACACAATTCATAAATTCACAAGTAGAAAATATTTTCACCAAACGAATTGGATTTGTGTATTTACTAATCAAGTTTTGAATTTACAAATTGGGTTTGTGTATTATTTATGAATCAAGTTTTGAACTTCGTGTTTTGAATTGACGAATTATATTTGTGTATTTACGTATTGAGTTTTGAATTGACAAATTGGATTTGTGTATTTATGAATCCTGTTTTGAACTGACGAGTTTTATTTGTGTATTCACGAATCGTGTTTTGAATTGACGAATTGGATTTGTGTATTATTTATGAATCATGTTTTGAACTTCGTGTTTTGAATTGACGAATTGGATTTGTGTATTTACGAATCCTGTTTTGAATTGACGAATTATATTTGTGCATTTATGAATCGTGTTTTGAATTGACGAATTGGATTTGTGTATTATTTATGAATCATGTTTTGAAATTCGTGTTTTGAATTTACGAATTGGATTTGTGCGTTTACGAATCGTGTTTTGAATTGATGAATTATATTTGTGTATTTAAATAATAAATAATAAAATAAAAATGTATAAAATTAATAAAATTATAATAAAATATTATTATAACATTTATAAAATTATTATTTATTATTATTTCTTATAATTTATTATTAATAAATAGTGTTTTGAATTGATGAATTGGATTTGTGTATTTGCAAATCGTGTTTTCAACTTACAAATTGGGCTTGTGTTGTGGATGTATGAATTATATTTTGTAACTGTATTATTTTTGAGACCGTCCAGTGGTCGAACAGTGCAGAATTTGCAATACGTTTGCTGCAAACATGTGAAATTTGCTTCTTTGGACAATCAGAAAGGCAAAGGAAACACGCTGACATCATGAGGCGAAAATTCTGGCAGTTTTCAGAAAGTTTCGGTTTCAGTCATCCAATACTCCATTTTCGTGTGGACAAACAGCAAAACCACATAGAAAAAAAGTGCAATTTCCAAAACACCCATGTTAGTGTGGACAGGGCCTTATATCACTACAATTGATAGTTGCCGAACACATTGCCGAATGGTAGCATCATTGACCCATAACAATCTATGGTACCTATAACTGTCATTGCGTTTGTGTCCTTTTAATACAGTTTCTATTCTAGTTTGCAGGTCAAGCGCAATTAAAGTTTAGATTGAAATGCAAAGCCAAATTATAAATATTAGAAGTGAACGAATAGATTTTTCCTACCAGCAAATATTAATCCAAGTGAAAGAAACCGACACCAAATATAAATGCAGACACTTATTATGCTATAACACCATCACTAATGACTAAATCGCTGAGGAATATCCACAGGATAATGTTAGATGTATAAATTGTAGCTCTGACAGGGTTTTAAATGACTAAAAAAGCTTGCGTGTGCAGTATAAGGATCGCAAGTCCCCACAACTTACAGTTTGTGATCATATCTTGGTCCTGTTCTGTTGATATGTGATACAAATATCTGTTGTGTTGCGTTTATATGAAGATCCCAGTGTGGCCGCCATTACGGCCCACTATTATTTTGCCCGCCAAGTCTCCACACAGATCCCATGACCAAAAAACTATCAATCCTCTGAATTAAAAACAAGTCATCCATAACAGCCTGCGTCTCTGTAGACAGAACAATAAAAACCACTTCACAAAAGCCAAACAGAGAGAGAGATCTTACCTTCGTCAGGATCCGGTGGCCCGAACTCCAGATTGTATCGAAGAATGTAAAAGTTATTCCACACATAAAGCTGGTTATCCCTCGGGTTGTAATCCACAGCGGCGATGTACTGATACTTGTTCGGGAAGAGTATATTAACGTACTCCCCTTGCCCCAGTTTGGTGTTGTACACATAGTCGATTTGGCTCTTACTAGCCTCGCTTTCGTTCTCCTCGTAAGTTGACCGCACCACATGCAGTACACCGCACACCATGAAGGCATTGGAGGCGGAGCGTTTATCGTAGACGGTTTCCCACGTGGCTTCAAAGCGTAGAGTATATGGATTGAGTTGGCTGAGAACGATACGTCCATTATTCTGCTCGGTGGCGTAGATCACCCATAGTCCTCGTTCATCGACTGCTAAATCGATGTCTGTTTTGCCACCCCAACGATACGGGGAGGTATCGTGATAATTAGCGCTGGCCACTATAGCCTCCCCGCTCTTTATTCGAGTCCTCAAGTCAAACTTGACTATATTTCGAGTGCGTTCCTTGTTGAAAAAGATGGCGCCGTCGTAGGCTACAAAACCGGTTCCGTCAACACGATGTGGAAGCTTGTAGGTGGTCGTTTGTCGGCCACTTCGTAGATCGTCCAGTGAGGCGTACTCTATGAGAGTGTCAGTACGGTATGGAGTCCAAGGCATGAAGTAGATCTTATCCCCGGCCTGCAGGGGGTCTTTGCACCAAGCTCCACTCTGCTGTTCGGCTTCAAACTCAAGAGTCGGATCTCCTACTGCTTTCAGAGTCCCGGGGCAAATAAAAACTGGGTGGGGAAAAAGGTCAAGAGGCAAGACGTAGAGTTAGACGATGGACTAGCAATGTGCAAACACTGTAAACAATTCTGGGTTCCACACAACCAGTCGATTAAGTTAACTTAATTGTTTTTACAAATTTAAGTTGATCGAACGTAAAATAATTAAGTTGCCCCCCCCCCCCCCCCCCCCCCCCTAAAGTCTTAAAAATTGTGTGGTTTCAACTCATTTTAAATAAGTTGCTTGAACAAGCATCAAAGTCATTTAACCCTTCTGTGCTGTTGGGGATGTTTTCATCCACTCTGGGGTGATTTTGAGTCTTAATTTGGCCTTAACTCTCTCTATGTTTTAGCTAGCTGAGATATTTTTGGTGACAAATCTTATTTTGACACATATTTTGAGAAAATACTTTGATTTTGAATGATCAAATGTACTACTCTGGGCAAATTGAATACCCTTTTGTTATGTTAGAGATGCAACACCTCCACTGAGTTAAACTGCTGTAAAAATGCATCAGATTCATATTTTTTTTCTAAATTTTTTGCATAAATCTGTTAATCAACCTCAGTCCTGATCAAAACTACTAAACTGCCTAGAAAATTACAGGATTTCTACTCTTTAATTGCCAAATTCATAAATGAAGTCACTGATTTGGTGAAAAAACACACAAAATGACGTATTTTCAATAAAAAAGTAATTGTGGACTGGATTTTTAAAAACTTTCGGACATTTAAAACATGTGAATGAGGCTATAAAGTACAACGTTCTCTTAGAAGATTGACCCGACGTATCCTCTGGAGTTTGTTTTCCATATCAAACTTGCGAAGTCTGAACTTACACGGAAAGGATGCAAGACTGAACTGTGTGTAGGCTACCTAATATTCACCTTTATTTGTATAGCGCTTATACAATGTAGATTGTGTCAAAGCAGAACAGTGTAGTTCAGTTTGTAGTGTTTAAGTTCAGTTCAGTTTAGCTCAGTTCAGAGTAATAGCCCCAATCAGATCATGTCTGCAGCACCGCCTCTGTTTTCCCCGTCTCTGTTTTCCCCCATCCACACTGAGATGGAGCAGCAGCATTTTAAAATGAAAACGGCCTCTTCAGCGTTTCCAAAACGCTCTGTATTCGCCGCTCGAAAACTCCGGCGTAGTGGGCCTAGATTTGATTCCTGTATTCGCTTAACAGTCCCAAGGGTATTGTCAGAACTTGGCAAACATGCTTTTTCCTTTTATACTCCTAGGTCTTGATGACCTGCAAAATCAGCTTAATCTTGACACACTTCTGACTCGGAGTACTTTTACAACTAGTAAAACTAGTACTAGTACTTCTGTACGACATCTTAAAGGACACTTTTATGATCCGACCTTTTTACGAATGGTGATTTTGTAATTTGGTAGTATTGTTTTTTATGTGCTGCCTGCCATCTTGACCAGGTCTCACTGGAAGAAGAGACAGTACTGTCTCAATATGATTTCCTGGCTAAATAAAGGAAATAATAATAAAAATGAACCATTAAACGCACTTATAATGGAAGTCAATGGCGCAAAAACAGCCACTAACAGATAATTAAGGAGAAAATTTTTAATCTAACAATGCATCAAAGCCAATGTTGGAACTAATTGTTCACATGTCCAAAACTGTGATAAAAAGTTAAAAAAATTCAGTCCACAATTACTTTTTATACTGAAAATACGTCATTTTGAGTCTTTTTTTAATCAAATCAGTGACTTCACTTATGAATTTGGCAATTAAAGAGTTAAAACTCTGTCATTTTCCAAGCAGTTTAGTAGTTTTGATCAGGACTGAGGTTGATTAACAAATTTATGCAAAAAAAAAATAGAAAAAAAATATGAATCTGATGCATTTTACAGCAGTTTAACTCAGTGGATGTTTGGATCCGGGACATAACAACAGGGTGGTCAATTTGAACAGTGCACAAGGGTTAAGTACTGTTTAAGTGCTGGGTTACACACAATTCCTTTATGTTGTCTCAACACAAACCAATTAAGTTAACTTAATCGTTTTTACACATTTAAGTACACAAAACATAAAACAAATAAGTTGCCCCCCAAAAAACTTAAGAATTGTGTTTTATCAACTCATTTTAAACAAGTATCTTGAACAAATCACTTTTTTGAGTGTATATAAAACAAAAAACATGTATTTCAAAGCTTAATTTAGCACAATATCAATCTGGCAGTGTCAAAACTGGTGTAGCGTGCATAGTCGAAAGAAAAAACAAAGAGGTTAACACTGATTTGAGGTTGGCCTTTGCTCCCTGAGATTGTTCCCAAACAAGTTCACACACAAGACGGTGGGGGGGTAAAGAAGAGGACAGCAAACACAAACAGCAAAAAAGTCCTGTAAATGAAAAAATGGACAGGTAACATTCATTCTGGAGGAGCTACGATACAAGCCACGATTCGTTTACATCAACAGAAATGAGGGGCGGGATTTTGTCGGATTGGTCGCAATTAAAAAAAAGCCAAACCTTGGAGAGTAAACACACATACATGGATTATGTCTGAGGAGAGAACTGATGAGCGGCGGGAGGAAAAGACACGCAGGTCAAAGGAACAGGATGGCGATGCTGTTCAGGACAGATAGGATGAAAGCCAAAGGGAAGCGTCTTCGTTTATAGGAGAGCGAGGCCAAACGCACCCGTCTCTGGGCGGGTGTTAAACCGGATAGAAATGCAAAGTCTGTGGTGAACAGCATATGTCACATGCAGATGGCTACAGATAGTTGGCCTCTCTCTCCCATCAATATCATGTGGCCAGAGGCACCATCGGAAAGAAAAAGCCAAATAAAATTAAGCCGCAGTTCGCTGTACATGAACCAACTATGTCAAGGAGTGTCTTAGGTCATACTTTAACCCAGGGGTCTCAAACTGTTGCCCCGCTGGGCATTTACGCAATATAATAAGACTGACCCGGACACCTACTGGACATTTAAAGTACTCCACTATATAGTTGAAGTCTGAAGTCTATATTTTTCCCCAATTTCTGTTTAACGGAAAGATTTTGTCAACACATTTCTAATCGTAATAGTTTTAATAACTCATCTCTAATAACTGGTTTATTTTATCTTCACCATGATGACAGCACATAATATTAGACTAGATATTCTTCAAGACACTAGTATTCAGCTTTAAGTGACATTTAAAGGCTTAACTAGGTTAATTATGGTAAAGTTAGGGTAATTAGGCAAGTCGTTGTATAATAATGGCTAATAATATTGACCTTAAAAGGGCTTTAAAACAATTAGAAACTGCTTTTATTCTAGCCGAAATAAAACAAATAAGACTTTCTCTAGAAGAAAAAATATTATAGGAAATACTGTGAGAAATTCCTGAATCTGTTCAACATCATTTGGGAAACATTGGTAAAAGAAAAGAGAATTCACAGGAGGGTGAATACTTTTGACTTAAACTGTATATGCGGTTTCGTTTTCCTTTCGGCTTCTCTCAGTGAATGTAGTCGAGAGTAGTTTCTTTCTGTGGCTGATTTAAATGTTGGAACCTTTGAAAATATATGTCTGTAAGTGCTCTATTATTAAAATAATTATATGTACAACACTTTGTAGTACAAACACTTGGCTAACACCCTGGGTTCTCTTTTAACGATCTAGGCACAAAGTCTAAAGCACACGGTGCAAAAGCATTAAGGTCATGTCTGAATTGCTATTTCAAGGACAGAAATGTACAGTTTTAGCCACGGCGCATGGTCTAACAGGGTTGTGCTTATTCTAACAACATTTAAATTTAATTTAAACAACATAGCGCAAAATCATGAAAATTAGGGTTGCGCTGGTCTGAAAATAGGAACAAATCGTGCCAAACACATCTTGCAGCTTGTTACACTGGGTGTATGATGTTGGTGGTGTACCAAATCAGATAATTTTGCAAAAATAAAACACAAATTGCGTCAAGCTCATGGACTCAAAGAACAACCAATCTACCCTAAATATGTACATCCTTCATAAACATACGCAAATAAAAAATGATCGTTTTCTTTTCTAATGTTTGGGGTCATTTTAGAACAAAATTTAGAAAATTACAAGATTAAAAAAGTTTAGGGTTATTTTTCTGACTTGTAAGTCAGTAGGAGGGTTAAAGAGAAGTTGTTCAGCTACCAAATGCCAAAAGAAACGCTTGTTTCAAAACCGGTTTTCCCTGTCTTAATAACAAAACACACCTTAAACGATTGAGTCAAAGTTGGGTTTGTTGGGCAAACGGAGATTTGCTGATAACCCAAAATCATTAACACTTTCCAGAGAAATGACTACACTGAAAAAAAATCCTTCATTGGATTTACTACAGTTTTTAAGGTAAATGGTTGCAAACTATTGAAATGGGCTGAATTTAAACAAACTAGTTAAATTTAGTAATGCTCAACTTAATTAGTTTGCTCAAACTCAGCCCATATTAATTACTTGCAACCACTTACCTTAACAAAAATGTAGTAAATCCAATGAATATTTTTGTCAGTCAACCTACTACCCTACTAACTATTAATAAGCAGCTAATTAGGAGTTTATTGAGCTAAAACACTTAGTGAATGCTTGGTTAATAGCGTGAATTGTACATTAAAATAAAGTGAGACCACAGTTTTATGTCCATTCTTGGATTAACTAAATATTTTTAAGGTGAGTGGTTGCACACAATGTTTATGGGCTGAATGTGAACGAACAAATGAAGTTGAACGCTGTTAAATTGAATGTGTTTGTTTAAATTCAGCCCATATACATTGCTTGCATTATATTCAGTGTATGATAAGCAGCTTAATTATAGTTGGCTCCGCACATTAAACTGGGAAGTCTTTTACTACTGAAACACTTACATACATCACCTTAATAAAATGGATACAATATGAACCGTAGCAAACCCAATACGTTCTCAACTTATTTTCTTGTCCGTCTTGAAATCAATGTAAACGATGGGGTGGGGAGGGGGAGCAGAGTGTGAAGGGTTCGAAACCATACAACACAAAACAAGGAGCTGAGGACTGAGAGCCAGAGCAGTCATTTACCTTTTTGCTCCACTTCTATTTTGAGCGGTGAAGAAAAAAAAAAACGAGAGAATGGAAAAGAGCGTCAAGGGAAAGAAACGATTAGAATAGACACTCCAGCCCAAAATAAAAAGGGACATTTGCAAAACACAGGGCAATACATTTATGTCAAAGAAGAGACCCTCCGATGGGAATTAGCACAACTCTTCAGAGCAAAACACTTAGGTACAACAGCTGCGTTACTGAAAATAAGCTGAATTAATTATTAGTTGACACCTAAAGACAAAGAGAGACGTTAGAGATTAGAGGGCAACAAGCTATGCGATATTAACTTTTTTAAGGGTGCAAGAACACAACATTTGGCAACACTTCATTTACAGTGGGTGACAGTTCAAAATGACCACTACCGCCGCACCGGGACTAAGGGATTAAGAAAATATGTTTAGGTGGAACAGCAGCAACAATGCTGCCAAGGGACACAAAGCAACAGGATGTGAACAGACAGAAATAAACAGTAGCTGAAATACCCTGCTACTTGTAAATGAAGATGAAATAACGAAACAAATTTTATTAAACTACTTGCAATTAATGTTATTTTATTTCTATTTTAATGAATTATGCCATAAAGGACATGCAAACACTGAGAATATTTAGCTATAAACTCTACAGACTGGACAAACTCTGAGCTACTGGATGCGAGTATGAAGTAAGGACTGATAGGAGAGAGCTGTTTTAATGAAATCTGAATGAAAAGAAACTTGCGTTTTTTCAAGATGGCATAAGTGATGACGTTGATGACGTTGTGTGTCTGCGTCATTAATAGTAAGAATTATACTTTAAAATAAAGCGCGACCCGACAGTTTCTCGTTCGACTGCTGATTTAAAATCATTTAAAGTATGTAGAGCACGTAAAAATCGTTTTCTCTTTGATCAAATGTGATTACAATTGGAAATGCATTCATTTTGACAAGTATAACATGACACATACATTAATAAACATTTCAGATGTTCTTCCAGGACCGCTGAAAAAAGAGAAACTGATATTATCAATAACAAACTCAATGACTGGATCGTGAATATTAGCAAACACTGTGACCTGTTTAATGAAAGGAGGATTTTCTGATTCAACCTGGTCTTTAATACACTGATATATGTACAGCTAAATGATACAATTTGTAAGTACTGAAACATTTCAAATGTAAATATTCAATATGTCCAGCTCAATAATGTCAATATTCACAAATATAATATCATTACAGACTACTTTATTTGAGTCAGACTTATTAGGCCATCTGAATTATTAGCCCCCCTGTTTATTTTGTTCCCCAATTCCTGTTTAACGGAGAGAAGATTTCCTCAACACATTTCTAATCATAATAGTTTTAATAACTCATCTCTAATAACTGATTTATTTTCTCTTTGTCATGATGACAGTAAATAATATTAGACTAGATATTCTTCAACAAACTTCAATACAGCTTAAAGTGACATTTAAAGGCTTAACTAGGTTAATTAGGTTAACTAGGCAGGTTATGTTAATTAGGCACGTTATTGTATAACATTGGTTTGTTCTGTAGTGTTACATTCCTGGGGGTGTTACTCTGTTGTTCTCTCCTCCCCTTTCTGTTTTTATTTGCTGTCTGCTGTTCTTCTGAAATTTAGGTGTTCCGATTGGTTGGCTGAGTTCTCCCGAGTGGACCAATCAGAAGAGGATGGGGGTTATTTAAGCACTCCAGTGATGACTCAAGCCAGATTAGAGGGGGATCCTTGTTGCTGCTGTGCTTGTTTGTGTGACATTTTGTGCCTATCTTGTTCTCTGGTTCGTTTTAAAGTTTTGTGTGAGTTGTACATCTGTTCAGAACGTCTCATTCTAAACTTGCTTAAAGTGTACAAAAAGGGAAGTGAAAGTGAAGTATGTCACGTGACTTACATTTTTACACACACGTAGTTGATTGTCTGTTAATCCACTAGGTTGGAAGAGGGTGCTATTCTGTGTATGTTTGTTCCAGTGAGTGCAGTTGAGTAAGGGGCGTGTGACGCTGAAGATGTTTTTTTTCTATTTACATATTTCTCTTTAGTTATTTAGAGGTGGGGGAGGGATTAGTTAGCGGGTGTTTAATTTGTTATATTCTTTGATTTGGCACTGCTTATTTTCCTTCCCTCAATCAGGTTTGTTTGTTTACTTCATTTTGCATTTATTGTACACATTTGTAAATACATTTTGGGTGATTTAAATATTTTCCTTTATCTTTATTGTAATAAAACGAACCACTTTTTTTACCACATTGTTGTCTGTGTCGATTCATAGCAGCTAACGTCTCAGGCGAATTCTTAAAAGATTGGGTTGTCATAATTATGTTAAGCCCTTTTCATCCTTCGAGCCACACGGGGTGTAACATAATTTGGGGGCTCGTCCGGGATCCTTCCTTGGTGTTTTATCGAAAAAAATATAGCTTAAAGGGGCTAATAATATTAACCTTAAAATAGAGTTAAAAAAATAAAAAAACTGCTTTTATTCTTGCCTAAATAAAACATATAAGACTTTCGCCAGAAGAAAAAATATTATCAGACATACTGTGAAAATTTTCTTGCTTTGTTAAACATCATTTGAGAAATATAAAAAAAAAAAATTCAAAGGGGGGGTAATAATTCTGACTTCAACTGTGTATATATATATATATATATATATATATATATATATATATATATAAACTAATAATTTATAAAATGCCGTCACGCATGTATTTATATACACAAAAATATACACAGCAATACGCACAAAATATCTTGTAAATATGAACTTTATTTTGGGTGCGATTAATCACGATTAATCTTTCGACAACATTATAACATTAATATAACATTAAGATATATATATATATAGTATAGACAAATTAAAAGTCTATCATTTATTATTACGCTCTATTGTTTGTTTCACTAAATACATTATTTACGATAATATGTTTTCGCAATATACAGTTGAAGTCAGAATTATTAGCCCCCTCTTGATTTTTTTTCTTTTTTAAATATTTCCCAAATGATGCTGTACCTTGAAGATGGCAAAGATAAAAGAAATCAGCTATTAGAAATGAGCTGTTAAAACTATTATGATTATAAATGTGTTGAAGAAATCTGCTCTCCGTTAAACAGAAATTGGGGGAAAAAAATAAACAGGTGGGCTAATAATTCAGGGGGCTAAATATTCTGATTTTAACTGTATATGAGCACAATATTATACACCATTACAGGAACGCAGACTAAAACATGAATAACCGCACTGTGGAAAAGATGCAATCTTGAAAACACTGTGTTTACTTTTTGCATTTTATTTGCAATATTTAACATTTATTTATATATATCAGGCCTGCAATCATTAGTTTTTGAAAAGTATTTTTTATTTATTAATATTTATTTAATATTTCGACATTTTAAATCAAACATTTGCCCTAAAGTTCTAAACAGAGTCCGACATTTCTGAGTATATTTTATAAAATGCAAGAAAAATCCCTTGACATGTGGTCTTTATTTAGTATTAATTGATTAAATTTACAAGGGTGACACAGTGGCTCAGTGGGTAGCACTGTCGCCTCACAGCAAGAAGGTTGCTGGTTCGAGTCCCGGCTGGGTCAGTTGGCGTTTCTGTGTGGAGTTTGCATGTTCTCCCCGTGTTGGCGTGGGTTTCCTCCGGGTGCTCTGGTTTCCCCCACAGTCCAAACACATACGCTGTTGGGGAACTGATTAACCAAACTGGCATTAGTGAATGAGTGTGTGTGTATGAGTGTGTATGGATATTTCCCAGTACAGGGTTGCAGCTGGAAGGGCATCCGCTGTGTAAAACATATGCTGGATAAGTCATCGGTTCATTCCGCTGTGGCGACCTCTGATGAAGCCAAAGAAAAATGAATGAATGAATGATTAAATTTACAGAAACGGTACTATATCGTGATATGTATTGTTATCGTGGTATGAGATTTTTGTCATACGCACAGCCCTAATTCATCGATTAAACTCCAGGTAAAATCTTTACTCCAGTTTTTAGCATCACATGACTCATTCTAATATGCTTATTAGCTATATTTGATCAATATTAAAGCAGTGCTTTATTATATGATAATAAAAGAAGCTTATTTTATAGGTTACTTTGAATAAAACGTTCAAAAGAGTAGGTTTATTTGAAATGTAAATCTTCGTTTTCAACATTAAAAAGTCTTTACTGTCACTTTTGTTCCATTTTTAATGTACCCCTGCTGAATAAAAAGCATGTGTGTCCCAAAGTGGGAAAAGCCTTCATTTAATCTTAAACCTACAAAGTACAAAAGTATTGAGAAACACACAGAGAAAGAACTCTTTCCCACTGACTTCCAGAATACATATACATATATTTCAAGATTTCAGATCCTCGTGAATGCATTCAGTTCTCTAACAAGACTCTGAAAACGAGAAGTTTTTCATTAAAAGAGACGCACAGCTTCTGTGGAAGAGATGACAACACAATGGTTTGATCCACCCAAACATGTAGCTGCAGAACTGGACAAAAATAAACCCTCAAAGATGAGCTGAAGATAGCAAACACAACATAAAATCGCTTCACTAATGGAGAAACAATGGCAAAAGCCCAAGCAAACAATGGCTCCGTTCCAAATCCTAATGAGCCGTCTACTTTATACAGACAACATTTGAAAGCCTTGCACTCAAAACATGCCACATTGTGGTCTGAATAATGCTGTGCTTTACTTTTCTCCAATAGGAAAGTGTTATTCTCAAACTTTCACCCAGACAAACATTGTTAGATCATTTGTGTGTGTGTCCCCGCGTCGCTGTCTACGTAGGCAGCAGTAAATGAGACGGCTCACTGTGTTCTGGAACAGCTCCGGTGTTAGGATTAGACAGAGTTTACAGTGCAGATTTACATAAACGCTTCATTATGGGTGCACGGGGGGCTATTACTTATTCACAAAACGCATCGTTTAGGATTTCCTTATTTAATGGTTGTGTTCCACAGTACATTACATGTTATTAGATACTATAACATAATCTAGTAATTGAGGATGTTTGGAAGATTACTTACTGTATGGCACACACTCATACTGGACCTCGAGATACTTGTAGGTGCCAGGACACGGATCTGGAAAGACGTCTGAGCCCGTGTTGACGACACACTGTGTGCGATTGTTACACCTGAAAAACCCAAGCATAATTAGGTTAATTAATGGTTAATTCATTAATTGGCCATGCAGAAATCAGTGTTTCAACTAAATGAATTGCAGAAGAATGATAAAGTACACGGTAAAGTGATTAGTTACTTAAAGTAAGCCTTAAAAGTGACATGTTGACTTTACTTAAAAATAAACCCATTGTAACTTGAAACTTGTTAAGTTGACTTAGGTTTATTTAAATAATTCTGCTCATTTTTACTTAATTTTACTGGGTTCCACACAATTCATTCATGCATTCACAAATCGATTGAGTTAATTTAACCCATTTAAGTAGATTGAACATAAAGCAATGACGTTTTCCCCAAAAAAATCTCAAGAATCGTGTTGTTTCAGCTCATTTTACATACGCAGTTTGAATAAGCAGCAGAATCGTGTTATTGAGTGTACAATAAAGTCTCAGTCAATGTTAATAAAGGTGCAGTATGTAAGTCTGACACCCAGTGGTTGAACTAGGTATTGCATTCCTGGTTCAAAACACGGGCAAGCGTTCTTGGTTTTGTAATCTGTATGAAACGAACGCGAGGTATAGTCCATCCTGTCAAACACACATCACATGACAGCAGCAACTACTCAAACGCCTACAAACTTGTAAACGAAGAGTCGCTGTCATTTCTGGAGGAGATTCACCATCAACACCAAGTTGAGAATTACTTCAGAAGAGCAGCACGATCTGACGATCATTATCCAGAGGATGATAATATGTAACACAGCCATAAATGAGGTTGGTGTCGAGATCTCGTTCCTTTCGAGTGCGCATGCGAACTAGCTCGAACAACCCGAAAAACTGCCGATTTTCTTTGATTCGAACGATTAGAAACTAAATTTATGAGACAGCTGTAGTTTAATTTTATTGGTGATTACAAATATCTAATGTAATCGTAAGCTAGGGAAACAGTTTTGAAGAATTTGATGTTTCCCCATTCAGACAGAATGCTCGAGCATACTGCCCGAGAGATGGTTGGCGAGTGAAATGACTTGCCCTAAAGGGACTTTGACAGAAACCCCGCCTCTGCTTTTATTTTATTGGATGATAAAAAAAAGACGCTACTGACGTAGTGCGTACTTTTTCACTTTTTTTGGCACATAAGCAGAGCACAAAATGCTTGCGACCATTAGAAAACAAATGGAAAAACCGCATTCGTTGTGCTCAAGGCCTAAGCCTTTATCATTTGGTGCCATGTCCACTTAAATATAACAATCTGCATAATATTCTTTCAAGAGTTCACACTTAGCTCACGATTTATACATAGCTTGTTTGGCGTGCTGTCCCGGGAGAGAGCCCTGAGCTCAAGGGATCCTCGAGCCCAGGACTCCCTCCTTTCACAAGACGAGGGGAGATTGAGCTCAGGTCGAACTGAAACTCCCCCACTGCAGAGGCCAAGGTGAACTTCCTGAGAGTAAGACATTAGAAAAAAGATTTAGGCTTATTTTATCTATAATATAGAGCAGTGTTTCCCAACCCTGTTCCTGAAGGCACACCAACAGTACAAATTTTGGATGTTTCCATTATCTGACCCATTAACTTCAGGTGTTGGAGTCTCTTCTGATGATATGATAAGATGATTCAGGTGTGTTTGATTAGGGAGAGGTTGAAAATGTGGACTGTTGGTGTGCCTTCAGGAACAGGGTTGGGAAACACTGATATAGAGCACATTTGGATGGTGGGAGGAAACCGGGGAACCAGGGAGAAACCCACGCGGACACGGGGAGAACATGCAAACTCTGCACAGAAATACCAGAAGGCCCAGTGAAGACCCAACGCCATTGGTATTCTTGCTGTGAGGCAACAGTGCTAGTCACTGGGCCACCGTGCCGCCCATTCTGGATAAAGGTGGAAGAAGGGGAGGAGGGGGGTTTCTTCCAGATGAAGATAGTTGTAGAGAGGAAATGAGGATATATCTAGTGACTTGGGATCCTTTGATTGGAGGATCATGATTAGCTAATGTGGACCAGCTGGGTCAATCATGAGCACATGCTCCTCTCGAAATTAGTTTAAAATTAAACTTCACTAAAAAGCAGTGTAAAAATAATACAGAAATATTCACCGTATTTATTTTGCAGTGCCCACAATATCAACAACTTATTCTTATTTTAGTAAAGTTCACTTTGACCTGCTGTCTCCGAGTGCTGAAATGAGCTGTAAACTAGCTTCTCTTTGCTCTGATTATGTTCGACACACCAGTTTGTTCTTGGATTTCTTGGCTTCAGGGCTTTTGGGATCTTACATGACCTTTCCCTGGCCCACTCGAGCTGTTTTATGTCCGTGAAGCTTGTGAGTATTCGCTTCTACATAAAGACATCTCGTATCGTTTTTGTTAATTGCACCTTACTTGCATCATGTTATACAACACTGAATAGGATTTATTAATGCTTACACATACTAGACGTTAACCACCAGACAGCTCCGCTTTGGGCTAACCAGGGCAAAAATATTAATTATGCAAAAAAGAAGTTTCATTAATTCTTACTCAAGGCCAATGCAGAGGGGTTTTTTTGATAGGGCATATAAAAAACTCTAAGGGAGTTTCAAAACACCCTTTATGATTATGAATATGAATACTTGAGAATTTTCTATCTCTGCGGTTCCATTCATAGGTCCAGGTCAGAGCAAATAAACCAATCAATTGAGAGAAACCATGTGAATGCAGAATAAAACAGACTGAGGAAATGCTGTTGGGAATTTGTAACAAAAATGTACTTATAAATACGTTTGACTGTCATTTCTGAGTAAAATGAACACTAGGGGGCAGTATGAGGAAAATAGATTTTCTTCATTAACTTCAACCATGGCTGAAGCAGGCGTAATGATAGAACCCTAACAAAGGCTCAGTGAAAACTGCAAAAACGTACTTATAAATACGTTTGACTGGAGTTGATGGGTCAAATGAACACTAGGGGGCAGTATGAGGACAACAACTTTTGTTCATTTACTGCCGTATCATGGCTGAAGCAGAAATCTGCAACAAAGCCTCAGTGAAAACACAAAAATGTACTTATAAATACGTTATAAATACTATATGTACTTATAAATACTTATAAATACAAACAAAAGTTGTTTCTGCTCAATTATGCTCCTTTCTGCAGACCAACAATGTTTTTGAAGTGTTTCAGTCAGGTTTCAGAGCTCATCACAGTACAGAAACTGCATTAGTGAAAATAACCAATGATTTACTCTTAGCTGCTGACCAAGGGTGCATCTCGCTATTAGTTCTACTCGATCTTAGTGCGGCATTTGACACCATTGACCATGGTATCCTTATTAATCGCTTAAAGTCTACAGGTGTCCAAGGACAGGCCCTACAATGGTTTAAGTCATACTTATCTGACCGTTACCAGTTTGTAAATATAAATGGACAGCCTTCACAAATCAGCCCAGTAAAATACGGGGTGCCTCAAGGATCAGTTTTAGGCCCTTTACTGTTTACAATATACATGCTACCCCTGGGAGACATTATTAGAAGACATGGGATCAGCTTTCACTGCTATGCAGATGATACTCAATTATATATTTCAACTAAACCTGACGAGACGTCTAATCTGTCCAAGCTAACTGAGTGTATTAAAGATGTTAAAGACTGGATGACCAACAATTATCTTCTCTTAAACTCAGACAAAACAGAATTATTACTTATTGGGCCTAAATACTGTACACAGCAGATCTCACAACTCGATCTACAATTAGAGGGATACAAAGTTAGCGTTAGTTCTACTATAAAAGATCTGGGTGTCATATTAGACAGCAATTTAACTTTTAAAAATCATATTTCCCATGTCACAAAAACTGCTTTCTTTCATCTGAGAATTATAGCTAAGTTACGAAGTATGCTATCCATCTCAGATGCAGAAAAGCTAGTCCATGCTTTTATGACTTCTAGGCTGGACTACTGTAATGCTCTGTTTGCTGGCTGCCCAGCATCCTCTATTAACAAACTTCAATTAGTACAAAATGCAGCTGCCAGAGTTCTAACCAGGTCTAGAAAATTTGATCACATCACCCCAATGTTATCCTCCTTACACTGGCTGCCTGTTAAGTTTCGTATTGAATTTAAAATATTGCTTCTTACATATAAAGCTCTAAATAATCTAGCTCCTGCTTATCTAACCAATCTTCTGTCTCGCTACAATCCAACTCGCTCTTTAAGATCTCAAAACTCAGGACTTCTGGTAGTACCTAGAATAGCAAAGTCGAGTAAAGGAGGTCGAGCCTTCTCATTTATAGCTCCTAAACTCTGGAATAGCCTTCCTGATAACGTCCGAGGCTCAGACTCACTCTCCCAATTCAAAACTAGATTAAAGACCTATCTGTTCAGTAAAGCATACACTTAGTGCACCACTTAGGGGGCTTCCACACAGGTTATGCATCTTGCTGATATACACTGTGAACATCAGCTACGCTAATTATTTTCTTTATTCTCCATTTCCACCTGGGGATACTCTTCCCGAGGCCCTCAGACTATGCAGAGTCACTGATTCGATCCAAGACCAACGACGAGATGATCCCAAGGTTTCCATATCCTGGACCAGGCCGTATCCTGAGCAGCTACTGCGATGGTCATGGAAGAGTGGAGAACATGAGACTGATTCCTGTGACGCTCCAGAGACAGACGAGTCTTTGCTGAGGCCAGCTTCCAGCCTCCGCCACTGAGACTGCAGCTCTGCACAAGACGTTTGGCCAGCGGAGAAATTAAAATGGTCGTGTCCAACTGAGCCTGGTTTCTCTCAAGGTTTTTTTTCTTCACTTCCGCCTTTAGTGAAGTTTTTTTTCCCTCTCCGCTGTCGCCACTGGCTTGCATGGTTCAGGATCTGTAGAGCTGCGCATCGTTGGATTTGCACACTGAACTGAGCTAAACTGAACTGAACTTAAACACTACAAACTGAACTACACTGTTCCTATTTACTGTGACCTTTTATGTGAAGCTGCTTTGACACAATCTACATTGTATAAGCGCTATACAAATAAAGGGGAATTGAAAGGGGAAGTTTTACTGGTGTTTTTGAGTAAAATGAACACTAGGGGGCAGTATGAGGACAACAACTTTTATTTATTTACTGCCGTACCATAGCTGAAGCAGAAATCTGCAACAAAGTCTCAGTGCAAACCGCAAAAACGTACTTATAAATACGTTTGACTTGTTTTTCTGAATAAAATGAACACTAGGGGGCAGTATGAGGACAACACATTTTGTTCATTTACTGCTGTACCATGGCTGAAGAATGTGCAATGATAGGAATTTGCAACAAAGGCTCAATGAAAACTGGAAAAACACACTTATAAAAACGGTTAACTGTCGTTTATGGGTAAAATGAACACTAGGGGGCAGTGTGAGGACATCTTTTGTTTATTTACTGTCACACTAAGGCTGAAGAATGCGCAATGATAGAAATCTGCAACAAAGTCTTGATGAAAACCACAAAAAAATAGTTATAAATACGTTTAACTGTCGTTTATGGGTAAAATGAACACTAGGGGGCAGTATGAGGACGGCATATTTTGTTAATTTACTGTCGTACAATGGCTGAAGCAGATGAAATGCTAGAAATTTGCAACAAAGGCTTAGTGAAAACACAAAAATGTACTTATACATTTGAGGTTAGGGTCATTTGGGTTAGGGTTAGGGTTAGTTCCTAGCCAGTAGTATAGCAGCTTTACATTTTCCGTCAGTCTTTGTACACGATGTGATTACAGAAGAGCCAAGCTTTAAATAGGAAAAGTATATAATCTTTTATTTTATTTATTTATTTGTTTGTTTATTTATTTTAGCAAAATGCTAATGGTCTAATGTGATTCAATAATCTATGCTAAGCTACGCTAAAAATGCTCCTGTTAGACCCGGAGATGGGCTGAATGGATTCTGGGGGAGCTGTAAAATTAGCCTATTGTCAAAAAAAAAGTGGCGTGTTCCTTTAAAATGAAAACAATATGAGAATATACCACTCTGCAAAACTGAATAGCATAACAAATTGCTTTGTTTGACAACAAAAACATGTATAAAAATCAATGGAAGTGGATGAGACCGGGAGTCTCAAAACATTTAAAGGGATAGTTCATCCAAAATATGAAAATTCCGTCATTATTTACTCACACTGGAGTCGTACAAAACCAGTTTGAACACAAAAGATTTACTGAAGAATATTGGAAACTGGTAACCATTGACTTCCATAATATTTGCTTTTCCTACTATGAAAGTCAATGGGTACCTGGTTTCTAACATTCTTCAAATTATCTTCATTTGTGTTCAACAGATAAAAAAAACCTCAAACTGGTTTTGGACAAGTCGAGGGGGAGTAAATAATGACAGAATTGTCATGTTTTAGATGCACTATCCCTAAATGAGTTGAGATTCCCGGTCTCACTCACTTCCATTGATTTTCATTCATTCATTCATTTTCCTTAAGCTTAGTCCTTTATTAATCAGGGGTCTCCACAGCGGAATGAACCGCCAACTTATCCAGCATATGTTTTATACAGGGGATGCCCTTCTAGCAGCAACCCAGTGCTGGGAAACATCCATACACACTCATTCAGACACTACGGCCAATTTCGCTTATTCAATTCCCTATAGTGCATGTGTTTGGACTGTGGGGGAAACCAGAGCACCCGGAGGAAACCCACAGGAACACGGAGAGAACATCCAAACTCCACACAGGAACACCAACTGAGCCAGCGAGGTCCATTGATTTTTATCTGCTTTATTTTGCCATCCAAAGCTGCTTGTTTCCCTTTTAAAGTACAATGTGGTTTTATCAGGCTGTGCAAATGCACAAACATCCACCTAAAAAGCCCAACACTCACTATCACAATCTGCTGAATGTAAATGAAGCTCCTCGTTCAGCATGTACGATTGCATTTGAGGAAATTTAACATAATCCTTTGTGCTCGTGTTTGTTATGTGCACGCATTATCAAAGTAGCCACAATATCTGGTTTGCTTCAGATATACTCGACTGCGGAAGCTGATGTGTGTGTGTGTGGGCGTTCACACATTTAATCAAACAAGACAGAGAGCCGCTCAGAGCTCTGTCACCAATATTATACTTATTATAAATATATTTATTTCTTATTTGTACAGTTAAAAAAAGTCAACGATGCACATGTATTCATTAATTAATGGCCGATTACCTCGCTTACTGGCCAAGTCTGCCCCTGTCTCCAGAACAAACCACTGTTATAGTGACATTTAAAGGCTGTCATAATAGTTTTAATAACTCTTGCCTAGTTATGACTTGCCTAATTGACTAATTGCCTAAATGACTTGCCCAATTACCCTAACTTTACCCTAATTACCCTAGTTAAGCCTTTAAATGTCACTTTAAGCTGAATACTAGAGTCTTGACGAATATCTAGTCTAATATTATTTACTGTCATCATGACAAAGATAAATAAATCAGTTATTAGAGATGAGGTATTAAAACTATTATGATTACAAATGTGTTGAAGAAATCTCTCCGTTAAACAGAAATTGGGGAACAAATAAACCAGGGCGAATAATTCTGGCTTCAACTGTACTGTATGTATCCTGAGCTTCCTTAAAGCTCACTCTGACTCTGATGCTGATAAAGAGCTGACATTTACTTCTGGACATCCTCAAGACATCCTCGCTTTTCAGAGACGCTCCAGAAATGTAAAGCTTCAGAATTAGGCTCCAATTTTAGACCATCCTGAAAGCAAACGCACTCACGGTTTAATCATGGAGCAAAAAAAAAAAAAGTCTTCGGTATTCCCTCTGATCCCAAACTAATTTGTCAAGCGCAGGCAAAAAAAAAGAGACCGAACGGAACTTGTCAAAGCCTAATGAGCTTTGGACAAATTAAAGTGGACTAACACAGGTGCTGCTTATTTATTGAAGACTTCGACCCCGTTCTCTCTGGAGGACCAGCGGGATAATGAACTTGAGGAGGTGTGTGAGGCGGACATTCAACAACAATGATATCTCAATATGTTTTTGTATTTATTTTTGTAGATTTAACACTGAAGTAGGCCTGCCCAATATAGTGTTTCAGCAATGAGCAGGTCCAAAATAGTCACATCACAGGGATCTGCAATGTAGTCAAGATTAGGCTCAATCAATATATCAACAACACACTACCTGACGAAAGTCTTGTGGCCTATCCAAGTTTTAGGAACAACAGATACTAACTTGACATCTAGTTGATCATTTAGTATCAGAAGTGGCTTATATGAAGGCAAAGGCCTCTAGATTACACGTATCTGAGCACAATAAAATATGATCATGTCT
>NC_079436.1:1858488-1868488 GCF_903798145.1 Danio aesculapii | reverse complement strand
AATGTAGCTCTTGCAGACGTGTGATAAATACTTAATGCATTCGTTCTGTCTAAATTTGACCAATCAGATGGGGCCGTACGATCTTTAGCACCGCCTCCTCTATGGGTGTAACAGATCACGGTTGATCCATGATTTGTATGAATCCCAACCCAAGGTTTAGAACACGCGTGACCTGCGGATTAATAGTTTTTTTCACGTTATTAAATTTGTAATGATCACAGAGAGGTTGTCTCTTGCATCATTCAAATCACACATATGAAAGCATTTAGGCTTTCCTGTAAAATATAATGTTGACGGAAGAAGTTGTGGTGGGTTATTGGGGATGAGGTGGGTTTCTAAGGTTATTAAAGGTGATTTCTCTCACTACTTGTTTAGCCTGCATTAATGCTTTCAGTGTAAGCTGCACGATTAATCATTAAAAGATCAGGATCTCAACACCCACGCAACATAAATTATAAATGATGGTGATTAGCATGTTTATTAATCCTTCCAATCGCTGTGTTCAAATCTGAAAATGCAAAAATCAAGAAAGAGATTCAGTCTGTAGTTTACAAACAGTCAAATAACACAGCAGTACTGGGAGAACAGTTTATAGTTTAGATAAAGCCACTGATGTTTATGGTAAAGATTAAAATCATCATCATATGCATTTAACTTCACACTCGGAAATTAAAGTTGTAGGCAGCAACTACATTAATTAACCAATAGGGGGCGACAACCAGCCATCAAAAACAGGCCACTGAATAATTCTTCAAGAATGATCATCTAGCAATGAAACATGAAGACTAATGAGTGAATAACTGAATCATTTATTGAAGATGAGACTAAAAATAAATATGGGTGGTACTAATTATGTTCGATTTCTACATTTAGCATTATCAGCAACAGTAGGAGTAACAGTGAATTTTTTACAGCACTGAATATTTCATTATTTATTTTTATTCAGCTGATTATTTCTTCATTTATATTTAATCAAATTACAGCTTCTCAGTTCTGTTTGTTAAAACTAAATGTGTCTTGCAGTGCTGTTTCTGTAATAAACGAAAAGCAAATCCCATTTGTCTCCTCTACTTTTTGGCTGATCCCAAAAATGGTCCGATCCGTGACTAAAACACCGTAATGTGATCCGAAATGTGAGATTTGTGATCCGTTACACCACTAGTCTTCCCAGTAGCTGCTGCTCTGCTGAACTCAAAGCTGATAATAAACACTAATGGCGGGAAAATGACAACAGCCAATCACAGTCTGAATATATGCTGAGGTTTTCACTCATTTATAGTGTTTTAAAGACTAAGGGTCCTTTCATACACCTGGCACAAGATGTGTTTGCCGTGATTTGTTGTTATTTTCAGACTAGCGCAACAGTAATTTTCATGCTTTGTGCCACGTTGTTTAAATAGCAAATGCATTTGCACCACTTTGTGGTCTCATCTGTGTGCTGGTCTGTAAAGGAGGTGTGTTAAGGCGCATTGTTGGTGCGTTGCTATTTTGAGGAACTGAAGTAGACTGCGTCATTGACCAACTAAAAGCTGCTCTAAAGTCCAGCGCAGCACGTGTTAGTTATGCACCTATGCAGGTCCAAACGCTTACACACTGCTGAATACACACAGGATGATGAGTAATACACAGATATCTTTACAGATGAAAACACTTAAAGGATTAAAATGACCCAGAAATGATGATTTTCTACATCAATATAAACACCACTGCCTCCATGCCTTCTTCACCTCGGGGGGCTTTTTCAGTTTATTCATGATGATCTGCATCTGTATAATGTGATTATTATTAGCAGTATTATTTATTATATGCAGATTTATATTTGTTTTATTAAAAACAAGTTTAGATTTGTCCACCTGTGAGGTTTTAGACCATATGGGATATAAGACCAGGACGTGTGTTTAGATTTAACTCAGTTTTTGACCACACTTCGTTATTATTGTTCATTTATTCCTTTGCTGGAAATTAGAACTGAATTTAGAAATAGTTTTGACACAAATCTTTGTGCTTAACAAATTAAATTAAATATGTAGACTAATGGATGTCTTCAGTCGAGTGAGTTTCCACTGTTTCCTTATCCACACAAAAGAGAGAAAGATGCTCCGTCTAACTGTTTTCTCTCTAGTGAAGCGTTCAGTTTATACACTTATAAAGTCGCCATGTAAATAGCAAATGCACCATGGCACAACACAACTGACTCTTAAAGGGAATGTGAGACGAGACTCTGATTGTTTTAATGCACGTTATTCTCAAAACACACCCAGAACTCTTTAAAAGAATAAGCACAACCCTGTTAGACCATGCGCCGGGGCACAGAGCGTGTTTATCCATCCTTAAAATGGCAAAAGTGGATTCAGACATGCTCTTAATGCTTTTGCGCCATGAGCTTTAGACTTGCACCTAAAAATAGAGCTCTCAGTGTTTGCACCTCCACACAAATTTTTTTTTTTTGTCTAAATTAGAATTAATTAATACTCAAGAATATCTTTTTCCTGTTCATTTTAATATCACTAAATAATTAAATGATTTAAAAAATAAAACTAGTATTTTTTAAAAAAATTTAATATTATAAGAAATATCGTTATTGCAATACTTGGTAACAATATATATTCCTCCTTACGAATGCACGGTTATGACAGTGTGGGAGAAGAAGGGCATGATATTACTGACCAAAATATGAAGAGATGTTTTCTGTTGCCGTGTCTGAAATATTTATGCGGCGCTGCACACACACGCTTTGAAAGATTAATGCAGGAATATGTATAATCTGAACTGTCGGTGCTGCTGGAAGGTTTTTGGAGGAGAGATGGCACATTTGCTATGCTTTACGTTGAGAAAGTCTTTTAAGAGTGTGCCAACTTTCACAACTTGTTACCATACAATTTAATGGGCCGTCCGCACTGACTCCCACTTCAGGAAGAAGACAATGAAACACATGTACATGCCTACACACATGCAAGCACTAAGCCAAACACTAATGACGTGCCCAAAAAAATAGTTGAAAATCAGATGAAAATGGCATGAAGATATAGTCTTCCTAAGCCTTGTCTACATTTATTGTCAGTGTCTTTGACATTCATACCCAAGCAATTTTTACTGCTAACATGCAAAATCACTCCATGACACTAGATGGCGCTTAATGAAAAGAAGAAATACTCCAGTACACAAGGTGGCGCTGGTCTTATATTTGCTAGTATTAAGCCTTGTGCACATTGGGATGTTAATTGTTCACATTTTTAATGTCAACGCTTTTCGACAATCGTGCTAAAGCAATTTTCACTGCCAACATGCAAAATCACTCCCTGATACTGGATGGCACTTAATGAAAAACAGAAATACTCCAGTACACAAGGTGCCGCTGGTCTTATATTTGCTAGTATTAAGCCTCGTGCACATTGGGATGTTTATTGTTTGCATTTATTGTTAGCATTTTTCGACATTTTTGTGCCAAAGCAATTTTTACTTGCAATTAAACATGCAAAAAAAAATCTCTCCATGACACTAGATGGCGCTTAATGAAAAACAGAAATACTCCAGCACATAAGATGGTACTGTGCAATTTTACATTTCTGATACTTACTTGTTGCGCAAAAAAAATTGACTTTTTCTTTTTGTATTTCTTATGTACGTTTTTTCTCTAGTCTTAAGCCTTGTGCACTCAAGAACGTTTATAGTTCATGTTACCTGTCTGCGTTTTTCGACATTCATGCCAAAGCAGTTTGTACTGCCAATATGCAAAATCACTCTGACACTAGATGGCGCTTAATGAAAAACAGTAATACTCCAGTACACAAGGTGGCACTGGTCTTATATTTGCTAGTCTTAAACCTTGTGCACACTGGGATGTTTGTTGTTGGCATTTATTGTTATTGTTTTTCGACATTAGTGCAAAAGCAATTTTCACGTACAATTAAACATGCAAAATTACTCTCTGACACTAGATAAATGAAAAACAGATATAATCCAGTACACAAGGTGGCGCTGGTCTTATATTTGCTAGTCTTAAACCTTGTGCACACTGGGATGTTTATTGTTAGCGCTTTTCGACAGTCGCCCCGAAGAAAATTTTACTGTCAACATGCAAATTAGCTCCGACACTAGATGGCGCTTAATCAAAAACAGATATAATCCAGTACACAAGGTGGCGCTGGTCTTATATTTGCTAGTCTTAAACCTTGTGCACACTGGGATGTTTATTGTTAGCGCTTTTCGACAGTCGCCCCGAAGGAAATTTTACTGACAACATGCAAATTAGCTCCGACACTAGATGGCGCTTAATGAAAAACAGAAATACTTTTACATACGGTGGCAACTTTACGCTTCTAACACTTGCTTGTTGACTCTACATTAGGACTGCACAATATACCGTAAAAGAATCGTTATTGTAATAATAGTATATGCAATTTTTGACCAATCAGATGATGGCTTGCTACCTTTAGCCCTGCCTCCCCAGTAGTTGCTGTCAGTGGCGGATTTAGGCATAGGCAATGTGGGCGATCGCCCACGGCGGCATCTTGCTAAGGGTGGCATGGAGACTCAACCACCCGCCTCTTCACTTTCATCCACGATAGGGTGGCACGTACGCCGGTATCTTACAAGAGGCGGCATAGCGACTCAACAATCACCCCCCCCCCCCCCACCATTCACTGTCCCGTCCCCACCCCTCCTCGTTATTCAGTTTTATCTGCGAAAGGACGGCATGACCACCGTTTGCCTAGAGCGCCAGTTAAGCTTGCGCCGCTACTGGTTGCTGTTCTGCTTTTGGCTGATGAACCCAGAGCTGAAAATAAACACTAATGGCAGGAAAATGACAACAGCCAATCAGAGTCAGAATATCCGCGGAGGTTTTCGCTCATTCATAAAGCTTTAAAAACGAAACCTTTGCACCTAGACTAATTAGAATAAATTAGATCTGAAGAGTACCTATTTTAATATCATTAACATAAATAAAAGATTATAAAAATAGTTAATATAAACAAGCGTTTTTCAAGTGAAATGCTATATCGTAAGAAATAGCGCTATTGCTATATTGTATGCTATCACAATAATCAACAACAAATTCACACACATATTTTTCTAGTATCGTGCAGCCCGACTCTATGATTATTTACAGTCAGAGTGGTCCACAATACTGAATGAAATGCAAGACCACCATGATTTGATCATAATAAACAACTTTTCGTACAATGCAACAATGTATACCTTATTGAATAACCGCAATACGATCATATATAAGATCAGTAAACGTTGAGCAGGCCCTCTTTTGTGCATTTAACCGCACAAGGCATTTACACTACAAAATCAATATGAACTAACTCGCTTGAAAAGTGGACAAGCTCTGTTGACAGCTAGAGATGCAGTTAAATAAAATGCATCTCACTACTACATACAAACAGAGATGTAGTCTAGCAAATTTGAACAATCGAAGATTAGATTTAGGTGTAATTATTGCAACATTTTCATTTCGTCAATTGTAGCACTCTCTGCCAAGTAACATACCTTAAAATGCTCTCAAAATTGATATGCATTGTCAGAGACCATGACACAAGATTTCATGTTTCAACCCATATAACTGGCAGAGAATCCCCCAGAGACCCGATGAACAGGTTTATGACAATAAGTCACAATGTTCAGAAGCATTTCAAACACTGAATATATCTGAATAGTATATGCTGCACTGAAAAAAATGATTTAGGCCTCTATTAAATTAAACATAATTCAATTTTGTTAATTTTAAACAATTTAATTTAGTTGTTGATTTTAATAAATATTTTTTAATTGGTTTTAAGTGAATTATATGTGTTTTGAACCAATCTAAATTAATTAATTAAAGTCTATTAGAAGAAATTACGTTTGTTTTGTGCGCATGCGCGTTATGTCCCTTTGCCTCGGCGCCAAAGCCCACAGGAGTTTTTGCTCTTCAGAATCCAGTCAGATTGAAGGAAGACGCCAGACCCGGATTTTTGTACATCCATTTGCACAGTAAGTCACATTTTATATCGTAACAGACTGTTTATTACAGAAAATACTTTGTTGATTACATGTACGCATAAAATGGTCTCGTTCGGACTGTCTATTTTGGTCGTTTTTAAATTTCACAGCGACCGACCAACGGTCGAGCGCGCTCTCAAGTTAGGTTACACACGGTTTGACAAATCTCGCTTTTATGTCGCAGAATATATTTAAGATTCTTTTTAGCAAGAATGTATTTATGTAGACTTGGTATATAATGTTTTTAATGAAGTAAATGGTTATTTTCAAGAGAATAAGCATTTTCTTTGATGTGACGACTGTGTCCGTGATCCGCCATTCCAAACGAGAAAAGTTAACGTTATGTTGCTAACGTTAGCGCAGTCCTTTGTGAATTTGCCGTAGCTTTTACTATGGGTAACATTAAACATGCGTTTTAGATAGTTGTGAACGGACAGTATCATAATGATTTTGTTATAGAACGATTTGGTCTGGCGTTAGGGCAGTGCTACGTTGTCTTAGGAGGTTGTCCAATGTGTGCCCATACTGGCTTAACATTAACTTTTAACGTAACTTAAAGGGCGTCCATTTCTACAGTTTTTGAATTTTTGACGCAAGTGAGATGCTGTAATTATGTCGTTGGGGTTATAATACTCCTAATGGGCTAACTTATATGCACAGCAAGTGTTTATCAGCCACCGATAAACGTCCAGCGAAAGGTTAAGGTAATGTGACTTTTTTTTAGATTCATAAAGTGCCTTTTACATCAACAATAATGTAATTTAATTACAATAGAATCCGTTAAATAGGCTTAACCATTCATTTAGTTGTCCAAACGTAAAAACACATGCAGACGAGTGCTAAAACTCCATGGAAAATATTGGTGGTAAAATAAATTTACATATTTTTAAGACATGGCACTGAAGAATGGAATTTAATGCAGTGCTTTGTCTGGCCTGAGACCCACTTTATATCGTATCAATCAGGCAGTGAAAATCACTGATTAAAAAAAAAACTGACTTTAAAGGGGTAGTTCACCCAAAAATTCCCCATTAGTTTACTCTCTCACAGGGAGACTTTCTTTCTTCAGTAGAACATAAAAAAAATTCAGCTAAAATATTTAATGTTGTACTGAAGAAAAAGTTCTTGCTAACCTTATTAGTGTTGTTGGTATAAAAATATCCCTAACTAATCATATTAATCACATGTTCTGCGATATGTTCAGTAAGTAATTTATCTAAATGTTGCCTAACATAATTGATCAGTAAACAATATGTTTATTAAGAAGTTGGTCATGTTGTTACTTATGCTTAATTTTGAACCTAAAATGATAATCATGTATTTCCTTTCATTTGAGGTACTGTACAACAAGTTTCCTTTGCTGAGTTCCTTGGTCAGGGGTTTAAATACATTTTCTGTCCAGTACTGCAGTTGGAATTTTCCATCAATTTTTTTATGGTAAGTAACTGCAAAATATTTATCACTACACATTACAGTAAACAGTCTTTTAACTGAATATGTTGCTCTGAAAAATCTGAATAGTCCTTAAAGGGATAATTCACCCAAAAAGGGAAATTTACTCACTATTCACTCACTATGAAATGGTTCCAAACATTTGAGTTTCTTTTTATCTGTTGAACACAAGAGAAAATATTTTGAAGAATGTTAGAAACCAGTAATCATTGACATTCATTGTAGGAAAAACATATTATGGAAGTCAATGGTTACCGGTTTTTATCATTTTTCAAATTATCTTATGTTGTGTTTATCAGAACAAAGAAACTCAAACAGGTTTGTGACAAGTGAAGTGTAAGTAAATGTTATTTTTGCATCCCTAGTTTTCACAGTACTCAGTCAACTCAGTCAACAGCTCTAATTCAACTCCGTGATTCTCTCAAGAGCGCCGACCAAAATGTCTAACCTGCCATAAAATGATTCAACTATCTGATTGCCGATCAAGAGAGGTTATATACCTCTTTGTTCCTCCTGTACATTGCATTCAAAGAAGAGTCACAAATCAGAATTTGGCTCAAAATTGCACAGTGCACATCCGGCCTTAAGCCTGCTTTTTACTTCTGCGTTGAGTGATTGGCGTGACCTACGGCACCTGCCTTGCGCGCAGCTGTGCACTTATACTTGTACGATTAGTCTTTTTAAACAGTATTATAATTTCTAAATTACAAACAAATATTCACAAAAGTACAAGTATAACACTTTCGTCCAAAAAAAGAGAAAATTTATGTTTATGTTAAGATTAAAATTACTGTTTAAAAGCAACTGGGGGGGCCGTATCAACAATCAAAAATGTATTGCTGAATAACTTTTCAAAAATGTTTAATCTAATAATGAAACATGACTTTTTTTTAAAGGATAAATTAAAGTTTTAAATTTGTATACTTATACATTTAAAATATACTTAATATATTTATATTATTTTGGTTTAATTAAAAATGTTTAAAAACATTTAAAAACACTAATTAAATAAATATGCATGTCTTATCAATTTGTCCAATTAAATTTGATTGATTATCATTGTACTTTTTTATTATTTGCAGAGGTCCTGTGGGTCTTTGAAAAGTCTTAAGTATTAAGTTAAAATTTTAGGTCATAAAAAGTCTTAAATTTGAGAGGTCTTAAATTTTGCATCAAGGTGTGACATATTTCTACTGAATTATATATAATTGTGTGTGTGTGTGTGTGTGTATGTATGTGTATATGTATGTGTGTGTATATATATATATATATATATATATATATAATGAATATATGACTATTATATTTTGCAATATGAACGCTATATACATGTATAGATCTGTTTATACTCTGAGCACACCTTCATTCTCTACAGTCCCCAAACCAACCGCGGCCACGCCCACAATGAGCAAACAAGAGAGCATGGGACAGAGATTATGGCGTTACTCGAGTCAGAGAAAGATCATGTAAACTTAGATTTCATTCGCCAATGTTTATTTTACCTGTGCACTATTATTCTTAAGCCTTATGTGCTGTTGGAGATATTAATTTGGCCACAGATTTTTTTGTTTGAGCTCATTTTGGTGACATTTTATTTTTACTCATATTTTGGGAAAATGTTTTGAAATTTTTAAAAACCTCAACAATACACTCTGGGCAAATTTATTACTCTTTTGTTATGTTTGTGGCTGATTTTGCCCCATTGACTTCCGTTATAACAATGTTCTTTAGTTGCAAGGTCATGATAGCATATTAAATATTTTTGATCTTTGATAGTTTTTCTTTTTAGGAAGACGTAAAATTAGTCATTTTTTTATAGTTGATTCATCAGTTGCAGAGCAAAACTTTGCTAAAAGTTTGTGGCTTTTGTATAGTTATACAGAGTATTGTGTGTTTGTGGGAGAGAGAGACTTTGCACACATTGTTTTGAGAGTTGCTTATTTAAATTTTCTCAGACATATAGTAAACATAGTAAGTGTATTTATGCACACACACTATCATTTACTGTTACACTCCAAAGAACTTCATATAAAAGCCAGAAACTTTTTGCACGGGCCTATCTAAAGGGTTAATGCTGCCAACTGATCATCAACAGTAAAAATGACAAAATAAACATCTACTGAACAGGGAAGAAAACCAGCAACAATACATGATTACATGCTGTCATGGATTTGCATCCAAAAAACGTTGTTATCATGGAAGTTAAAAGGGCAAAAAAAAAAAACAGCAACTAACATAAGGAAAGCGTAGTAAATTTGAACAATACAGAAGGGTTAAGGTGAACAATTATGACCAGGTATATTACTATACAATGGGTCTGATCAGAAGTTATTTCCACATTCAAGTGGCCAAATCAGTGGTTTTCAAGCCTTAAACCTTGTGTAATATTATTTGATTAATAATGCAATAATGCTTTCTTGACATTATATGTAGTTTTCAACATATTGCTGTATGTTGAAAATTTGTTTCAAAAACAATGTCTAATAATAGTTTCTTTTTATTCAAATATAGGGCAACCAAAAAGAAGAATTTTTGACGGACCTGACAAACATTGCCATGG
>NC_079436.1:1808488-1853488 GCF_903798145.1 Danio aesculapii | reverse complement strand
CCTCCCCCTACTTAATATTCCAATTCAGTTCAAAGTCTGGGAGTCTCTTTAGATCCATACTTCAATGATGATGTCAGTTATCATTTACATACATAACCACACCCCTCTAATGTTAATTTGCAATTTGATCAATATTCAAATACAAAGCCCCTCCCCCTACTTAATACTCTAGTTCAGTTCAAAGTCTGGGCGTCTCTTTCTGCCTTGAATTGCTACTTCCATGATGATGATGATGTCAGTTACATTTACATACTTAACCACACCCCTATTAAAGAGCATTTGCAACAACGTAACAATATGCAAATAGGCACCCCTCCCCATACTCAATATGCAGTTTTAGTTTAAAGTCTGAGCGTCTCTTCTGTCTTTAGATCACCACATCAATGATGATGTCAGTTATCATTTACATACGTAACCACACCCCTTTTAATGTTAATTTGCAATTTGAACAATATTCAAATACAAAGCCCCTCCCCCTACTTAACATTCCAGTTCAGTTCAAACTCTGAGTGTCTCTCTTTGCCTTTGGATTGCTACTTATATGATGATGATGTCAGTTATCATTTACATATTTAACCACATCCCTCTTGATGGTAATTTGCAATTTGATCAATATTCAAATACAAAGCCCCTCCCCCTACTTAATACTCTAGTTCAGTTCAAAGACTGGGTGTCTCTTTTGCCTTGAATTGCTATTTCCATGATGATGATGATGTCAGTTATCATTTACGTACTTAACCACACCCCTCTTAAAGATCATTTGCAACAACGTACAATATGCAAATAGACACCCCTCCCCCTGCTCAATATTCTGTTTAGTTTAAAGTCTGAGCGTCTCTTTCTGTCTTTAAATCACTACTTCAATGATGATGTCAGTTATCCTTTACATACATAACCACACCCCCTCTTATGTTAATTTGCAATTTGATCAATATTCAAATACAAAGCCACTCCCCCTACTTAATACTCTACTTCAGTTCCAAGTCTGAGCATCTCTTTCTGCTTTTAGATCACTACTTCAATGATGACGTCAGTTATCATTTACATTCTTAACCACGCCCCTCTTGATGGTAATTTGCAATTTGATCAATATTCAAATACAAAGCCCCTCCCCCTACTCAATATTACAGTTCATTTAAAAGTCTGAGCATCTCTTTCTGCCTTTGGATCGCTACTTCTATGATGATGTCAGTTAATTATTTACATCCTTAACCACGCCCCTCTTAATGGTAATTTGCATCAAGGTAAAAATATTTAAATAGAAAGCCCCTCCCCCTACTCAATATTCAATTCCAGTTCAACGCCTGAGCATTACTTTGTGCCTTTGGATCGCTACTTCAATGATGATGATGTCAGTTATCATTACATATGTAACCACACCCCCTCTTAATGTTAATTTGCAACAAGTTATGATATGCAAATATAAAGCCCCACCCCCTACTTAATATTCCATCTCAGTTGAAAGCACATCAACAAACTGAAATAAAAGTCTCTGCAGCTTCCAGTTCACATAGACTTTAAGAGCCAAAGCAAGTTCATCTCCTTACGTGACTCCGAAGTTTTCTAAGTGACTCAAGACTGTGAGAATACGCAGGTCATAAAGGCCACAAAATAAAAATGTTAAAGATTTGCGGAATAAATTATATTTTCATGAAGGTCTGCGTGACTTTTTGTGCTCGTCATAATGCGTGAGCCGCAGCGAAGCATCACAGTGAATGTGAAGTCATTGCCAGTGGCATTGTCAGACAAAGTGCCATTCATCCCATCACACTCTCAAATCTAAAGCAAACCTTGAACACCCACCAGAAACACTTGACGCTCATCTAAATAAAAAGCATTCACGAGCCTTCAATGCACATCCGTCTCAGCACCCATGCATTTGTGCGAAGGAGAGTAAGCCGAATGAAAAGAGACTCGGATTTTAGAGAGATCCAGAGATCCACTCCGGAGTTTCCATCTCTCCGCTTCTTTTTTTTCCACATCTCATCAAGCCTCCAAATTCCCTCAGTTCCTCAGAGCGAGTGTTTCGTTCAGCGCTCAAAAGCTGCACAAACAATGTAAAACAGAATTGTAGATCTAAACAGAATGCTGCGTGCTGATTGGACGGCGCTGCAGGAATCTGATTGGTTACTGGCGTGCCTCTTTGATGTTCATGGCTTGGGTTTTCAGCTCTTGCTTTGAGGAAGGGGTTTTTTAAATCAAATTGAATGTTTCTTGATCAAACTGTTGCTGGGTTTGCAGGAGGTTTAGCTGTAATACCGGCTATATAATGCAGATTTTTTAATATTCTGTTGTCCGTGCGCGTGTTAATAAACAAATGTTGAATAGAAAAATAATACTGCAACACTGGGAAATATTTCTTTATTAATTAGGTAATTAAAAAAACATTATAAAGGTGATCTGGCCAAAAGGTCTGCAACACACGTCTTATATAAATAGTGCAGTTTAGTCTTTGAGGCATCGATATTTATTGCATTTATTGCAGAATTAATTAACATTATATTATTTTCTTCTTCAAATATATTTCCCAAATGATGTTTTACAGATTCAGGAATTTCTCACGGTATTTCCTATAATATTTTTTCTTCTGGAGAAAGTCTTATTTGTTTTATTTTGGCTAGAATAAAAGCAGTTTTATTTGTTTTAAAGCCATTTTAAGATCAATATTATTAAATATTGTCACTATTGTCAATATTAAATGTCACTTTAAGCTATATATATATATTACACACATACATATATACTGTACACAGCTAATAACAGCTAATAATTCTGACTTCAACTGTACATTAAACAATTATTGATTCTCACTCAGGCTACATCTGAACTGAAATCAGTGTTTGTTTTATGTGTTATATAAAAGCTGATTCTAATAATGTTACTTGTATGGCTAAAATATATTTGGTAAAATAACAAAGTCTTTGATTTTAGGTCTAATGTTTTCTGTAATATTCTAATTCGTTATTTTTTCTCTATAAAATTTGGTTAAAATGGTTTAATTGCATTTTAATTTATCAAAATTGACGTCTAATCGACTGGTCAGATTCAACTCGATTTACAATTTATTATTGAAGAAAAAAATAGATTCTGTTTTGTATGTGATTTAACAATGTTTGTTTCCCGTTAATGCAATTACGACTGAAATGTTTTGTCATACGCATGTGTTATTCCTTAATCGCTTTCTCTGGTTTCATTATGACCATTTTTAATGGTTTAATAAAATTGTAAAAATCCAAAATGATCAACTGAATTCAACCCAATTAATGAATAATTTCACAATAATATTCACTCATAATTTTAATGGTTTAATTAACTCAATTTCATAATATACAGTTGAATATATTAACAATATGATAATATATTTGAATTTTTTATTCTTTTATATTTCCTAAATGATGTTTAACAGATTCAGGAAATGTTCACAGTATGTCTGATAATATTTTTCTTCTGGAGAAAGTCTGATTTGTTTATTTCAGCTAGAATAAAAGCAGTTTTAATTTTTAAAAAAACATTTTAAGGTCAAAATTATTAGCCCCTTTAAGCTAATTTTTTTCGACTGTTTACAGAACAAACCATCGTTATACAATAACTTGCCTAATTACCCTAACCTGCCTAGTTAACCTAATTAACCTAGTAAGCCTTTAAATGTCACTTTAAGCTGTATAGGAAGTGTCTTGAACAATATCTAATAAAACATTATGTGCTGTCATCATGACAAAGAGAAAATAAATCAGTTTTTAGAGATGAGTTATTAAAACTATTATGATTAGAAATGTGTTGAAGAAATCTGCTCTCAGTTAAACAGAAAATGGGGAAAAAATAAACAGGGGGGCTAATAATTCTGACTTCAGCTGTGGATGGATGGATGGATGGATGGATGGATGGATGGATGGATGGATGGATGCCGTTTACCGTTGATGCAATTATGATTGTCATATGTATTATTCTCTGGTTTTATTTTGATTATTTTTAATGGTTTAATAAAACTTTGTTATCAAAAATGATCGACTGAATTCAATTAATGAATAACTAATAATTTAAACTCTAAATTATTTTAATTTTCACTAATGTTTTTAATGGTTCACTTACATTTCAATAATCAAAATTCATGTGTAAATAACTGAATTTAATTAATTAATTTATTAATAATCTCAATGCAATTTAGTCATGTATTACAATAATAATAAATTATTTTTATGTTTAAATCTGTTTATGATCAAATTATTTGATATATTATTGTTGCTGACCATGTCCATCCCTTTATGACCACATTCTCTCCATCTTCTGATGGCTACTTCCAGCAGGATAACTCACATGTCATAAAGCCTGAATCATCTCAGACTGGTTTCTTGAACATGACAATGAGTTCACTGTACTCAAATGGCCTCCACAGTCACCAGATCTCAACCCAATAGAGCACCTTTGGGATGTGGTGGAACGGGAGATTGGCATCAAGGATGTGCAGCCGACAAATCTGCAGCAACTGTGATGCTATCATGTCAATATGGAGCAAAATCTCTGAGGAATATTTCCAGTACCTTGTTGAATCTATTCCATGAAGGATTAAGGCAGTTCTGAAGGCAAAAGGGGTCCAACCCGGTACTAGTAAGGTGTACCTAATAAAGTGGCCGGTGAGTGATATATCTTTAAATAAAAAAATAAATAGAAATTCGCAAAATCACTGCTTTTTATCACTCCAAACCAAACTATACTATGCTTTAGGAAAAAAACACTTGCCAAACTACTAAAAAACATAAACTGAAAGAAAAAAGGGAAGTTATTGTGTATTTGATCTGCTAAGAGAATGCATTGGTATTTGCTGAAGGCAGCAGATCGTGTGTGTGTGTGTGTGTGTGTGGTTGTTTATACTGTACTGATCACCCTTTACCGTGGTCCGTCTGCATGAAAAATGTATTTGTAAGTGAAACGACATGTTCGCTGGAAACTGATGTAGGGCTGGACTTGACTGCGTCTCTGGAGTGTATGAATGTTGAATGTTAGCCCGACGTGCCCTTGATACATCAGCAGATGTGTCATTTCAGAGGGCCCAGAAACTCACTTATTCTCATAATGAGCTTTTGTTGTCTTGGGGAAAACTGATGAATAGTGCAAAAGTAAACAGGGCTAGAGTTGGGCTTTTTCCGCTGCTTTATACTGAAATATATTCTCTATCTGTATTTATTACATGCAGTCTGGAATGCTCGATTCTGATTGGTCAGTTCTGACAGTCCAAGGTATGTTATTCCCAAATAGCAACCACTGAATAACATAGGATCACAGAACTGAGAATCTCAGGTGAATATGTTTATATCCATATAGGCCCACATGTCACACTGTGGTATTTGACTACTTTTGACTGTTTGGCGCCATCTTGTGTCTGAATAATGCGCAGGTTAGCGTATGCTCTGTTCAGCCGATTTCGTGTCTCTTAGCTTTGTGTTTCTGACTGTTTTGGCGCCATCTTGTGTCTGAATAATGTGCAGGTTAGTGTATACTCCAGCAACTGTTTCTGTCAGATTTGTGTTTTCTGACTGTTTGGCGCCATCTTGTGTCTGAATAATGCGCAGGTTAGTGTATACTCCATCAGCTGTTTCTGTCAGCTTTGTGTTTTTGACTGTTTGGCGCCATCTAGTGTCTGAATAATGCGCAGGTTAGCGTATGCTCTGTTCAGCCGATTTCGTGTCTCTTAGCTTTGTGTTTCTGACTGTTTGGCGCCATCTTGTGTCTGAATAATGTGCAGGTTAGTGTATACTCCATCAGCTGTTTCTGTCAGATTTGTGTTTCTGACTGTTTGGCGCCATCTTGTTGTGTCTGAATAATGCGCAGGTTAGTGTATACTCCATCGGCTGTTTCTGTCAGCTTTGTGTTTTTGACTGTTTGGCGCCATATTGTGTCTGAATAATGCGCAGGTTAATGTACACTCCATTCAGCCGATTTAGTGTCTCTCGGCTTTCTTGTTTCTGACTGTTTGGCGCCATCTTGTGTCTGAATAATGCGCAGGTTAGTGTATACTCCATCAGCTGTTTTCGTTCCTGTCAGCTTTGTGTTTTTGACTGTTTGGCGCCATCCTTGTGTCTGAATAATGCGCAGGTAGTGTATGCCTCCGTTCAGCCGATTTAGTGTCTCTCGGCTTCTTGTTTCTGACTGTTTGGCGCCATCTTGTGTCTGAATAATGCGCAGGTTAGTGTATACTCCATTCAGCCGATTTCGTGTCTCTCAGCTTTGTGTTTTTGGCTGTTTGGCGCCATCTTGTGTCTGAATAACGCGCAGGTTAGCGTATACTCCATTTAGCCGATTTCTTGTCTCTCAGGTTTGTGTTTCTGACTGTTTGGCGCCATCTTGTGTCTGAATAATGCGCAGGTTAGTGTATACTCCGTTCAGCCGATTTAGTGTCTCTCGGCTTCTTGTTTCTGACTGTTTGGCGCCATCTTGTGTCTGAATAATGCGCAGGTTAGTGTATACTCCATCAGCTGTTTTAGTTTTCTGTCAGCTTTGTGTTTCTGACTGTTTGGCGCCATCTTGTGTCTGAATAATGCGCAGGTTAGTGTATACTCCATTTATCCGATTTCTTGTCTCTCAGCTTTGTGTTCTGACTGTTTGGCACCATCTTGTGTCTGAATAATGCGCAGGTTAGCGTATGCTCTATTTAGCCGATTTAGTGTCTCTCAGCTTTGTGTTTCTGACTGTTTGGCGCCATCTTGTGTCTGAATAATGTGCAGGTTAGCGTATGCTCCATTTAGCCGATTTCTTGTCTCTCTCAGCTTTGTGTTTAGACTGTTTGGCACCATCTTGTGTCTGAATAATGCACAGGTTAATTGCACTGGTGAACAGTGATGAAGAATGGTGAACTGATGACCTACACAGCCAATCACAGTCATTTATGTTGAGCATGTGAACTCAACGGCCAATCAGCAACGCGTTTAACAGTAATCAAATGTTAGCATGAAATGATACCTTTGACAACCCTATACACTTACAATAAGGTAGTTAATGGTAAATGAACGAAGACTAAAAAAATACTTAAATAACATTACTAATGTGTTCTTTTTTTACATGACATGTCCTTTCAGAGGCCGAGAAACTCAGTTTATTCTCGTAATGAGCTTGTGTTGTGCTTGTGGACAACTGATGAATAGTGCAAAAGTAAACAGGGCTTCGAGTTGGGCTTTTTCCGCTGCTTTATGTTGCCTGAAATATGTTGTCCATCTCGCTGACTCTCTACAGCAACTATTTATTTCTGAGCACCAGCCGAGTTTTTCAGGCTCACCTTTGTGTGTGTGTGTGTGGAAACTGCCAGGAGCGGTGGAGATTTACATCAGAGCGGAGAGAAAAGAAAAGAGAGAGAAAAGCAGCAACAGTCTAAACAAAACTGCCAACGCGGGGCCCTCTTCATCCGTCTGCTTTATCTCACTCTTTCCTTTAAATTAAATCATCCTAAGCCATAAATAATACATTACGTGGAATGTTCGTTTGTATCGCCATGGCAACCGACCTATGCGGATTTTAATTGGGCCACGATCCCGTTTCCTTCCTGGCATTCGCTGAACTGGAATTTTATCAGGAATTCTGGTCAGTGGCTGGAAGAGCAGCTTCTCTTCTTCTGCATCTCTTAAAATAAAATAGAAAATCCCCTGGAGTGTGCAAAGGGGCTCAAAGCCGCAGATATCATTGCACAATATAAAACACTTCGTTTTGTTTTGTTTTAAAGCACAGTGCATTTCTGTTAGACTCATCTCAGATATATAAATTAGATCATCACGTAATTCACTCATTCATTTTCCTTCGGCTTTTCTATTTCAGAGGTCGCCACAGTGGAATGAACCGCCAACTATTCTAGCATATGTTTTATGCCACGGATGCCCTTCCAGCTGCAACCCAGTATGGGAAACACCCATAAACACTCATTCTCACACACTACGGACAATTTAGTTCAATTCCCCTTTAGTGCATGTGTTTGGACTATGGGGGAAACCGGAGCACCCGGAGGAAACCCACACCAACACGGGGAGAACATGCAAACTCCACACAGAAATGCCTACTGGCCCAGCTGGGACTCGAACCAGCGACCTTCTTTGCTGTAAGGCGATCATGCTACCCACTGCGCCACTGTGACACCCATTGTATAATAATATTAGTTTTAAAAATAATTGTTATTATTTATGATATATATAAAAAAATAAATATACTTTTATTTACTTGTAATAAATATTTAAATATATTTTTGGGGGCCACTGCATAAAGCAACAACAAAAAATATATTAAAGTGACAGTTCACACAAAAATGAACATTTAGGTACTATTTACTCACCCTCAAACGTTTTAAGATCTTCCTTTTTCTCTTAAATGCAGAGTTTTGGAAGCCAGTAACCATTGACTCCCATATTAGAACTAATGTACAGTTTAAGTCAAGTTAAGTTCAATTTTAATTGTATATATATATATATATATATATATATATATATATATATATATATATATATACATACACACACACACACACACACACACACACATATAATGTTGAAGTCAGAATTATTAGAATTTTTTTTCTTTTTTAAATATGTCGCAATTGATATTTAACAGAGCAGGGAAATTTTCACAGTATGTCTGATAATATTTTTTCTTCTGGAGAAAGTCTTTTGTTTTTTTTCGGCTAGAATAAAAGTCGTTTTTAATTTTTTAAGCCATTTTAAGGACAAAATTATTAGCCCCTTTAAGCAATATTAGTTTTCAATAGTCTACAGAACAAACCATCATTATACAATAACCTGCCTAATTACCCTAACCTGCCTAGTTATCCTAATTAACCTAGTTAAGCCTTTAAATGTCACTTTAAGCTGTATAGAAGTGTCTTGAAGAATATCTAGTCAAATATTATTTACTGTCATCATGACAAAGATAAATAAAATTTGTTATTAAATGGGGCTAATAATTCAGGGGGGTAATAATTCTGACTTCAAACTGTGTGTGTATATATATTTATTTATTTATTTATTTTTATTTTATTTTATTTTTTGAGGTTTTTAATCTTTAATGGATAGAATAGTGCAGAGATTTATGGTTGGGAGCAGAGGGAGGGGAAGGGCCAGCAAAGGACCTTAAGCCGAGAATCAAACTCAGGTCGCCGTGAGCACCATGTTGCTATATGTCGGCGCACTTAACCACTAGGCCAGTGGTTCTTAAACTGTTTTCATCAAGTACCACCTCAAAAAAAGGTCTCTCCAGGTACCACCATAATGACAAGGCAGATTAATTCCTATTTTTAAAAATATTTATTAATGTCAGCCACTTTAAACATTATGAAAAGTTTGAACATTAACACATGCACTGAGCTGGTAAAAAATAAAAAGTCAACGTTTTAAAATGGATTAAAAATTGTCGGCTACTGTTCTTCAAGTAAAATGAGAACTGCTGTACTTAAATGGAAAGTATTAACAAATAGTAAACCCATTCATCAAACCTGAAAATGACCTCATAAATATAGGCTATGTCATCATATTCATATATAAACCATTTTGATCAATTTCCATTTTTTTGATGACGTGATGAACTAAAGTAAACTTTCTAAGCGCACCGATGTGATCGTACACTCCCGGGAACAGCCAGTGCTGATCACATTAGTGTAATCGTTTGCGTCGAAGGGTTAAACGTGTATTAAAAAATTCTTTCATTATTCAGTATGGTGACACTTTATTTGATGGTCCGTTTGAGTATTAGTACAGTCTGTTTAATATCTGCTGATATTGCTCCTTCAACAGACATTTAACTGACTGTAAGAAACTTTACAAGTACATGTCAACTTACACTAACCCTAAACAGTCTACTTACAATCTAATGAGAATAAGTTGGCATGTAGATGCAATGTAATATATTCAACAAACGGACCATCAAAATAAAGAGTTCCCTTCAGTATTCTAGTACCACTAGAAAAAAGCCCGACAATTGGCACCGACTATTATTTCATATTTTTTCCCCGATTTCTGTTTAGCAGAGAGATTTTTTCAACACATTTCTAACTCATCTCTAATAGCTGATTTCTTTTCTCTTTGCCATGATGACAGTAAATAATATTAGACTAGATTTTCTTCAAGACACTAGTATCAGCTTAAAGTGACATTTAAAGGCTTAACTAGGTTAATTAGGGGTAAGTTAGGGTAATTAGGCAAGTCAATGTATAACAGTGGTTGTTCTGGAGACAATCCAAAACTAATATTGCTGAAGGGGGCTAATAATATTGACCTTAAAATGAGTTTAAAACAATTAAGAACTGCTTTTGTTCTAGCCGAAATAAAAAAAACAAGACTTTCTCCAGAAGAAAAAATATTATAGGAAATACTGTGAAAATTTCCTCAATTTGTTTGAGAAATATTTTAAAATGGCTCATAATTCTGACTTTAACTTTGTATATAAAACCTCAAGATATCCAGCAGATCATTAAAACTGCATGAACTGTCCATTCATAAACAGGCTCCGCTTGTAATTGCGTTGATGAAACCCAATCGCAACACCAGCAGTAAATGAAAGCCATGTGCAAAAAACCCTTTCCATCAGGGGAAGATCTCCGCTCAGTGACCATATGGGCAGAAAACAAGCAAGCGTGAAGGCTGCATCCAGCGGGATTCCTGGGCATCGGGCGCCGCCTGTCACCCTCTATTAATGCAAATTTTATTGCCTTTTGTGGCTTGAGGAACAGCAAACAGCTGCATGCAAATCCAGCACACTCCCCCTGCCCCGCCTCCATTGTGTCCCAGACTGCAGGCTCCATCGGGGGAGAGGGAAAAAGAGCCTGGTGTCTCCTTTAGAGAAAGTTTGAGGACTCCCACAGCAGACCCAGCAGGGACTTCTTGAGCCTACTTGTCTTTTTAGTGATTCCGCTCCCTTATTAGTGGCCACCAAGTGTCTTCACAAGAAAAGGGAAATGCTCTCAAGCACCCTTAATCCAATATAGAGAGCAATGCAGGACTTACTGTACTCTATTGTGCGCCGGCAGGGGCTTCGGCTTCCTTTAAAAGCTCAATGTTGCTTCCTTCTTTTTTCACTTGCTAAATCTCTTGCTGTTGTTCAAGGAATTCTTGCAACTTGAGGAAAAGAAATATAAGAGCAACTCTGCCAAAATAGACCACAATGCACATACAACAAAGTCCGGGTAAACATTGCAAGCAGTAATTTAGTGGCATCGTCAAAACACTGCTGTGTTTATTTGAGCATTCAGAAAAACCCAACAGAGTGACTCACAGCGATGGCACGAGTTTGACCACCACTGCCCGTGTTTTTATGAGAACTTTTCTGACATTCTTTAATAATTTATAACATATTTTACATTATATATTCATTATTTCTTTTTGTGACTCTGAGTGTGCCTCGGACAGGTGAGTGGGCTTAACAAACCACCTGTAGAATGTGGCTTTTCTGACTTTGTTTACATTTATTTTTTAACATATTTTACATTATATATCATTATTTTCTTTTTTGTGATTCGAGTGTCCCTCGGACAGGTGAGTGGGCTTAACAACCACCTGTAAAACGGACTTTGTGACTTTTTTGACATTGTTAATGATTTTTTACATTATATATATATATATATATATATTTTTTTTTTTTTTTTTTTCGTGACTCTTTTGACTGTGCCTCACACAGGTGAGTGGGCTTGACAAACCACCTGTTGAATATGACTTTATGAGACTTTTCTGACATTATTTAATGATTTTTAACATATTTTACATTATTTTCATTATTTTCTTTTCGTGATTTGAGTGTGCCTCGGACAGGTGAGTGGGCTTGACAACCACCAGTAGAATGGGACTTTTCTGACTTGTTTACATTATTTTTAACATATTTTACATTATATATTTATTACTTTCTTTTTGTGATTCGAGTGTCCTCGGACAGGTGAGTGGGTCTAACCAAACCACCTGTAAAACGGACTTTGTGACTTTTTTTGACATGTTTAATGATTTTTTACATTATATAATATATATATATATATAATATATATATATATATATATAGTATATACATATAATATCTATATATTTTTTTTTTTTTTCGTGACTCTTTGACTGTGCCTCACACAGGTGAGTGGGCTTGACAAACACCTGTTGAATGGGACTTTATGAGACTTTTCTGACATTATTTAATGATTTTTAACATATTTTACATTATATATTCATTATTTTCTTTTCGTGATTGATGTGTGCCTCGGACAGGTGAGGTGGGCTTGACAAACCACCAGTAGAATGGGACTTTCTGACTTTGTTTACATTTATTTTTAACATATTTTACATTATATATTCATTACTTTCTTTTGTGATTCGAGTGTCCCTCGGACAGGTGAGTGGGCTTAACAAACCACCTGTAAAACGGACTTTGTGACTTTGACATCGTTAATGATTTTTACATATCTATATATATAATTTATTTTTCGTGACTCTTTGACTGTGCCTCACACTGGTGAGTGGGCTTGACAACCACCTGTTGAATATGACTTTATGAGACTTTTCTGACATTATTTAATGATTTTTAACATATTTTACTTATATATTCATATTTTCTTTTTGTGATTTGAGTGTGCCTCGGACAGGTGAGTGGGCTTGACAAACCACCTGTAGAATGGGACTCTTCTGACATTATTTAATAATTTTTAACATATTTTACATTATATATTCATTGTTTTCTTTTTGTGATTGAGTGTGCCTCGGACAGGTGAGTGGCTTGACAAACCACCGTAGAATGGGACTTTTCTGACTTTGTTTACATTTATTTTTAACATATTTTACATATATATTCATTACTTCTTTTTGTGATTCGAGTGTCCTCGACAGGTGAGTGGGCTTAACAAACCACCTGTAAAACGGACTTTGTGACTTTGACATCGTTTAATGATTTTTACATTATCTATATATATAATTTATTTTTTCGTGACTCTTTGACTGTGCCTCACACTGGTGAGTGGGCTTGACAAACCACCTGTTGAATATGACTTTATGAGACTTTTCTGACATTATTTAATGATTTTTAACATATTTTACATTATATATTCATTATTTTCTTTTCGTGATTTGAGTGTGCCTCGGACAGGTGAGTGGGCTTGACAAACCACCTGTAGAATGGGACTCTTCTGACATTATTTAATAATTTTAACATATTTTACATTATATATTCATTGTTTTCTTTTTGTGATTGAGTGTGCCTCGGACAGGTGAGTGGGCTTGACAAACCACCTGTAGAATGGGACTCTTCTGACATTATTAATAATTTTTAACATATTTTACATTATATATTCATTATTTTCTTTTCGTGATTTGAGTGTGCCTCGGACAGGTGAGTGGGCTTGACAAACCACCTGTAGAATGGGACTCTTCTGACATTATTTAATAATTTTTAACATATTTTACATTATATATCATTGTTTTCTTTTTGTGATTGAGTGTGCCTCGGACAGGTGAGTGGGCTTAACAAACCACCAGTAAAACGGACTTTGTGACTTTTTTGACATTGTTTAATGATTTTTACATATATATATAAATTCTTTGACTGTGCCTCACACAGGTGAGTGGGCTCAACAAACCACCTGTAGAATGGGACTTTTCTGACATTATTTAATGATTTATTACATGATATATTTATGCAACTTTTTAAAATAAATTGTTCATTTCTGAAGTGTGCCTCACACAACTGAGTGGGTTTGACAAACCACCTGTAGAATGGGACTTTCTTGGCTTTTGTTTACATTTATTTTTACATGTTTTCCATTATATATTTATTATTTTCTTTTTGTGACTGAGTGTGCCTCGGACAGGTGAGTGGGCTTGACAAACCACCTGTAGAATATGACTTAATGAGACTTTCTAACATTATTTAATGATTTTTACATTATATATTTATGTAATTTTTTAAATATATTATTCATTTTTGAAGTGTGCCTCACACAGGTGAGTGGGCTTGACAAACCACCTGTTGAATATGACTTCATGAGACTTTTCTGACATTATTAATGATTTTTAACATATTTTACATTTTATATTCATTATTTTCTTTTTGTGACTGAGTGTGCCTCGGACAGGTGAGTGGGTTCAACAAACCGCCTGTAGAATGGACTTTTCTGACTTTGTTTACATTATTTTTACACATTTTACATTATATATTTATTTTTTATTTTTTGTGACTGAGTGTGCTCGGACAGGTGAGTGGGCTCAACAAACCACCTGTAGAATGGGACTTTACAAGACTTCCTGACATTGTTTAATGATTTTAACATTATGTATTTTTTGTGACTCTTTGACTGTGCCTCGCACAAGTGAGTGGGCTTGACAAACCACCTGTAGAATGTGACTCTTCTGACATTATTAATGATTTTTTAACATATTTTACATTATATATTCATTATTTTCTTTTGTGACTCCGAGTGTGCCTCGGACAGGTGAGTGGGCTTGACAAACCACCTGTAGAATGGGACTTTATGTGACTTTTCTGACAATATTTAATGATTTTTAACATGTTTTACATTTTCCGTTACATTCTTACATTCATTCATTTTCCTTTGGCTTAGTCGTTAATTCATCAGGGGTCACCACAGTGGAATGAACCGCCAACTTATCCAGCATATGTTTTATGCAGCGAATGTCATTCCAGCTGCAACCCAGTACTAGGAAACACACATACATTCTCATTCTCACACACACACACACACACCACACACACACACACGCACACACACACACACACTATGACCAATTTATTCTATGCAATTCCCCTATAGCGCATGGGTTTGGACTGCGGGGGAAACCGGAGCACCCAAAGGGAACCCACGCCACATGGGGAGAACATGCAAACTCCACACAGAAATGGCAACTGACCCAGTCAGGACTCGAACCAGCGACTCTTTTCTGTGAGGCGAAAGTGCTAACCACTTTTACATTACAAATATAATTTTTTTCCCAAAAAAAAAAAAAACACACACACTCTCTCTCTCTTTTCCTCTCTCTCCCCCCCACACACACACTCTCAAGCTTTGCTAAAACTCCAATAGCAGAGGCCTCTTACTGCTCACCTCCTTCAGCTCGATAAATGAACTACAGCACTCAAGTGATTTCATGAATAGTTCTGAGAAAATGTTTCATATTTCTGGAATGCAGCTGAAGTTTTCCCAAAATACGAAATTCCCCAAATGATTTGATTTAAAGTACAGTAGAAAGCCGACGTACGGTCCACCGCTGGAAATGGCAGTAATGGGTGCAATGTGTGCAAGAATGAAGAAGAAAAAAGAGATGGTGCTGTAGTAGCGATCTGAAGGGCAAAACGAAAACCCTGACAGACAAAACGGGCTTCCAGACTGTGACTAATCCACAACAGACCTGCAGCAAACTCACAGAGAGATAAAGAACAATCACAGCAGACCGAAAACACACTGCTGGACTTATCAAAACATCACTAGGACGCACACCACACACACACACACACACACACACACACACACACACGTTTTAGGACTAACAGTAGAACTAGTGTGCAATTTTTTTTAAAAATAGTTTTATTTTTGCACTAAACTTTGCACACGTCACTGAAAATGCTCATTTAAATACTAATTTACATATTAAAACTATGGTGGGAAATTGGCAATTAAAATTGCATAATTAAATTTTCATTTTGCACCAAACGTTGCACATATGTCATGGAATAATGCTCATTTACATACTAATTTACATAATAAAACTATAGATGGCCATTTAATCATGTTTGAATTGACGAACTGGATTTGCATATTTATTAATATTGTGTTGAACTTACAAATATCATTTGCATATTTATAAATTTAGTTTTGAACAAACGAACTGAAGCTTGTGTATTGTTAATCGCATCTTATAATTTACAAATTAAATGTGTATTTTTGAATCGTGTTTTGAATTTATGAATTAGATTTGCATGTTTATGAAGTGTTTTGACCTTACAAATTGAATGTAGTGTATTTTTGAATTGCGTTTTGAACTTTTGAATTTAATTAGCATATTTGTAAATCATGTTTTGAACTTCTGAATTGAATTTGCATATTTACAAATATTGTTTTGAATTTACAAATTGAATTAGCATATTTACGAATATTGTTTTGAATTTACGAATTGAATAGCATATTTACGAATACTGTTTGAATTTACGAATTGAATTAGCATATTTACGAATATTGTTTTGAATTTACGAATTGAATTAGCATATTTACGAATACTGTTTTGAATTTACGATTGAATTAGCATATTTACGAATACTGTTTTGAATTTACGAATTGAATTAGCATATTTACGAATATTGTTTTGAATTTACGAAATGGATTTGCATATTCATGAATCATGTTTTGAAACTCACGAGTGAATTTGTGTATATTTGAATGGCATTTTAAATTTATGAATTTGATTTGCATATTTTGAAATTGTGTTTTGAATTTACAAATTGAATTAGCATATTATAAATATTATTTTGAATTTCCAAATTGGATGTGTATTTTTGAATTGCATTTTGAATTTACAAATTAAATTTTTGTGTATTTATGAATCGTGTTTGAATTTCGAATTTGATTTGCATGTTTATGAATATTGTTTTGAATTTACGAATTGGATGTGTATTTTTGAAATTGCGTTTTGAATTTACAAATTGGATTTGCATATTCATGAATTATGTTTTTAAACTTCCGAATTGGGTTTGCATATTTATGTATAGTGTTTTGAATTTCTGAATTGGATTTGCATATTTATCAATCATGTTTTTAATTTCTTAATGTGATTTGCATACTTTTGAATAGTGTTTTGAATTTCTGAATTGGATTTGCAAATTTATGAATAGTGTTTTGAATTTCCGAATGTGATTTGCATATTTATGAATCATGTTTTGTATTTCCGAATTGGATTTGCATATTTAGAATATTGTTTTGAATTGACTAACTGGATTTGCATATTTAAGAATATTGTTTTGAATTGACTAACTGGATTTGCATATTTAAGAATATTGTTTGAATTGACTAACTGGATTTGCATATTTATGAATCGTGTTTTGAATTTCTGAATTGGATTTGCATATTTATGAATCATGTTATGAATTTTTGAATTGGATTTGCATATTTATGAAAAGTGTTTTGAATTTACGAATTGGATTTAGGTATTTTCGAATCACGTTTGAATTACGAGTTGGATTTGTATATTTATAAATCTTGTTTTAAATTGAAGAACTGGGCTTGCATTTTTATGAATCGTGTTTTAAATTTTTGAATGTGATTTGCATATTTATGAATCGTGTTTTGAATTTCTGAATGTTATGTGCATATTTATGAATCATGTTTTAAAATTTAAATTGGATTTGCATATTTACGAATCGTGTTTTGAATTGACGAATTAGATTAGTGTATTTTTGAATCATGTTTAATTTGATGAATTAAATGTGTATTTCTGAATCAGGTTTTGAATTTATGAATTTTATTTGCATATTTATTAATATTGTGTTGAACTTACAAATTGGATTTTGTGCATTTATAAATTGTGTTTTGAATTTCCGAATTGGATTGTGTAAATGTGAATTGTGTTGTGGATGTATGCATTATATTTTATAAATGTATTATTTCAGAGACTGATCTGGCTCCATACACCCCAGCATGTTTTTTTTGCGAGCTGCACTTCTGCAGATTGTGTTTTAGCCGTTTTGCTTCTCTCCAGCATGTTTTTTATGATCTGTACATCTGCAGATTGTGTTTTAGCGACAGTGAATGGGGTTTTCAGATGTGAAGGACAGCAGATGACAGAGGTGAATGAACAGCTCTGAGACTCATTTGATGACACTAGAGTTTCTGCTGTTTTCTGACCTCATGCATAATGCAGTGCAGAGATTAGAGACGGAAACAGTTTCTTCTCTCATGTGAAGAAACACTCAGAATCTAAATGACATAAACATGTGCTCCACAACCTACAGCAGCTCTTCGTGACTTTACTTTACTACGTGTGTTTTACGAATAGACTTCAGCTGCAGTTTTTTAACCAGAAATCCTTTAAAAGGGATTTTCGTAATAGCTGACAACAGTGTTTGATAGTTAAATCAAAGTATATGAAAATAAATATATAATAAAATTAAATAAATAAATAAAACGTTACATTTTATAACTAAATATATACTCAAAAAAAAGAAAAAACAACCGTTACGATTCATTTTAACTGTGTAATTTAATTAAGCTTCATATTTAATTTCAACTGCAGTTTTTAACCTGAAATACTTGATAACCAGACATAAACCTGATTTTTACAACAGCTGACAACAGAATTGGATAGTTAAATAAAAATATATCAATAATATATAATAAAAAATAACATATAAAAAGCAATAAATTCAATTAAATCATAACAATAATAATAATAATAATAATAATAATAATAGAATTAGAATAATATAATAAAATAAAATGATATTAAATAATATTGCACTGAACAAATAATACAGTAAACACATTAATATTGTGAAATATTATTTCAATTAAAAGAAATGTTTCAATTTCAGGTGAAGAATAGCAATGAATTGCAAAGGCAAATAACAAAGATTTATTTTATTAATATTATTAATTTTAACACTGGATAATATTTTAATGGCAACTGTGATACATGACTAATTATGTAGACAATAAATATCGCACTAAATTACACTAAAATTTACATAAAAACATAATAACATAACATTATTATTACATAAAATTACACTCCAAAAATACTGACAAAAGAGATTTCACATGTTATTATTATTATATTACTATTATAATCTTTATATAATATATAATATATCTTTATACTATATATATATATACATACACATATAATTAGATATATTTATGTAATTAGTAGACTTAAAAATATATATATATATTTTGTAGATAATGAATATTACATAAATGTACACTCTTGATACTGATAAAAGAGGTTTAACATGTTATTAGCATTATTTTATTTATTTATTTTTTTATTGCTGGATATTTTTTAATGGCACCTGTGATGCATGATTATTCAAAACAAGAAGAAAGAAAATTAAGTAAATCTCTATACCTTTATATAATATATCATACATATATAAATAGATTTATGTAACTAGCAGGGTTAAAAAATGTATATATTTTTGTAGACAATAATTATTACATAAAATTACACGCTTATAAAAATACTGATAAAAGAGATTTTACATACTGCATCTTATTATTATTATTATTATTATTATTATTTGATACATAATATAGTAATATTTGTCATTCATTCTTTTTCTTTTCGGCTTAGTCCCTTTATTAATCCAGGGTCACCACAGGGGAATGAACTGCCAACTTATCCAGCATATGTTTTAAGCAACGGATGCCCTTTCAGCTGCATTATTGTATTATATTATTTTAATGGCAAATAGAAAGAAAGAAAAGCAAATCTTTATACCTTATATAATATATCACACGTATATAATTGGATGTAAAAAAAAAAATAATAAAATATATATATATATATATATATATATATATATATATATATATATATATATATATATATATATATATTTTTTTTTTTTTTTGTAGACAATAAATATTACATAAAATTACATTCTTATACAAATACTGATAAAAGAGATTTTACATATGTTATTATTATAATTATTATTATTATTATTATTATTATATTAATATACAATATACTTCTTATTAGATAATTATATAATTTGCAGGGTTAAAAACAATTGTATTTTTGTAGACAATAAATATCACACTATTACGTAAAATTCTTATCAGATTCACTCTTTTAAAAAATACTTTCAGATTTTACATATGCTGTTATTATTATTATTATTCATACTATTAATATTAATATTATTATTATTTGTATTATCATCATCATTTAGTGTTTAAATGGATAAATAAAACACATTTTAAAAAAGTTATCCGGAGTGAATTTATTCAACAAAAACAAAGCTTTAAAATGCATTTATGTGTCATTAACTCACATTTATGTAAACCAGAAGTTGATAAAAAATGGGTCATGCTCTGAGAAATAACACAGCGGTCTAATAATTTACAGTGTTTACAGCTGTTAACATGTTCATAATGACTATTGCTCATTTAATTACTCATTTTATCCTGAGAAAAAAATCAATTTACAGACCCTCCAATGTTTAAAGCGTATTGAACGAATGCTAATGGTGTTGTTGGCTGTGATTAATCATAAGTAATCCTGATTAACGAATTGCTCCAATCTACATGAAGCGACCGGCTGACCTTTAGTCGCAGGTAAAGCGGGTTTTTCCAGCGCAGAAGTGAATTATAATGAAGCATATACTCATAATCCTCAAAGGATTACCGCGGTAATCTATAATAAGGCTCGTCATAACACAGAGGTAGGAATTTACAATTATTGGCCGTGTTCCAGGAAATGAGACGGCTTTAAAACTAATTGTTCAGGCTTACGGTAGTTAAACTGAGTCAGTTCGATAAGCAGCGCAAATTATGAGCAAACTTTTTAAAACCATCCCTGATAATCAGTCAAAATGATGTGTCTGACTTTGTAGAAAGCGCATTATAAAAGTGTGATGCTGGCAGAAAACTTGTTACTTTCCACCCCAAACACACAATATGTTCATTATCAGGCACTCCTTTATACTGACAACTGGCTTAAACACACATTTTCCCACCATTGCGAACTGGAACGAACCATTTATTTCAAAGAAGGGGAGCTCACGTTCCTGTTTTATTCAATAGATCAATTAAAAAACTCACTTTAAACTGTTAATATGTGGAACCTGATATTAAATATGGACGTCAATTCACCTTCAGAAGCATAGTGTTTTCAATGAGGAAGAAAGCAGAAAACCGGTAACCATTGACTTTCATAGTAGGACAAATAAATACTATTCATCTTAAATTCATCTTAAATACTATTCAATACAATTCACCTTAAGAAGATATTTTGAAGAAAGCTGAAAACCTGTAACCATTGACTTCCATAGCAGGACAAACAAATACTATGGAAGTCAATGGTTACAGGTTACCAACATTTTTCAAAATACCTTTTCCTGTTCATTTACTCGATTGTAAACATCAATTCATCTTTGAAGATATTTTGAAGTAAGCTGAAAACCTGTAACCATTGACTTCCATAGTATTTGTTTGTCCAGCTATGGAAGTCAATGGTTACAGGTTTTCAGCTTTCTTTGAAATATCTTCATCAATTTAAATGTATCATTAATTCATCCACTATAGATGAATATGGATGTCAATTCACCTTTAGAAGATATTTTGAAGAAAGCTGAAAACCTGTAACCATTGACTTCCATAGCTGGACAAACAAATACTATGGAAGTCAATGGTAACGGGTTACCAACATTTTTTCAAAATACCCTTTCCTGTTCATTTACTCAATTGTAAACGTCAATTCATCTTTAGAAGTTATTTTGTAGTAAGCTGAAAACCTGTAACCATTGACTTCCATAATATTTGTTTGTCCTACTATGGGAGTCAATGGTTACAGGTTTTCAGCTTTCTTCGAAATATCTTCATCAATTTAAATTTATCATCAATTCATCAATTTAGCCACTATAGATGAATATGGATGTCAATTCACCTTTAGAAGATATTTTGAAGAAAGCTGAAAACCTGTAACCATTGACTTCCATAATATTTGTTTATCCTACTATGGAAGTCAATGGTTACGGGTTTTCAGCTTTCTTCGAAATATCTTCATCAATTTAAATTTATCATCAATTTAGCCACTATAGATGAATATGGATGTCAATTCACCTTTAGAAGATATTTTAAAGAAAGCTGAAAACCTGTAACCATTGACTTCCATAGCAGAACCAAACAAATACTATGGAAGTCAATGGTTACAGGTTCCCAACATTTTCAAAATACCTTTTCCTGTTCATTTACTCAATTGTAAACATCAATTCATCTTTAGAAGTTATTTGTGGTAAGCTAAAAACCTGTAACCATTGACGTCCATAGTATTTGTTTATCCTACTATGGAAGTCAATGGTTACGGGTTTTCAGCTTTTCTTTGAAATATCTTCATCAATTTTAAATTTATCATCATATTAGCCACTATAGATGAATATGGATGTCAATTCACCTTTAGAAGATATTTTGAAGAAAGCTGAAAACCTGTAACATTGACTTCCATAGCTGGACAAACAATACTATGGAAGTCAATGGTAACGGGTTACCAACATTTTTTCAAAATACCCTTTCCTGTTCATCTTACTCAATGTAAACGCAATTCATCTTTAGAAGTATTTTGTAGTAAGCTGAAAACCTGTAACCATTGACTTCCATAATATTTGTTTGTCCTACTATGGGAGTCAAATGGTTACAGGTTTTCAGCTTTCTTCGAAAAAAGCAATTTAAATTATCATCAATTCATCAATTTAGCCACTATAGATGAATATGGGATGTCATTCATCTTTAGAAGACATTTTGAAGAAAGCTGAAAACCTGTAAACATTGACTTCCATAGCTGGACAAACAAACTACTATGAAGTCAATGGTTACAGGTTACCAACATTTTTTCAAAATACCTTTTTCCTGTTCATTTACTCAATTGTAAACATCAATTCATCTTTTGAAGATATTTTGAAGTAAGCTGAAAACCTGTAACCATTGACTTCCATAATATTTGTTATCCTACTATGGGAGTCAATGGTTACAGGTTTTCAGCTTTCTTTGAAATATCTTAATCAATTTAAATTTATCATCAATTCATCAATTTAGCCACTATAGATGAATATGGATGTCAATTCACCTTTAGAAGATATTTTGAAGAAAGCTGAAAACCTGTAACCATTGACTTCCATAGTAGGATAAACAAATACTATGGAAGTCAATGGTTACTGGTTTCCAACATTATTCAAAATGAAATCAGACCAATCGTTTTCTTTCACCGGACCTCAGGTGGTCATTAGTGTGTCCTGTGGGCGAGCGAATTACACTGGAAAATATTTTGAAAAGATATTTTGGAAAAATGTCAGAAATGGGTACCATTGACCTCCATAGTATTGTTTTTATGCAAGTCAATGCTTTCGAGGTTTTTTAGCTCTCTTTAAAATATCTTCTTTAGTGTTTAACAGAAGAAAGAGAACCTCATAAAGGTTGGAAAATAGAGAATAAATAAAGAGTAAATGTTCATTTTTTGCGTGTACTATACCTTTAAGTGCTTCATTCAATAGAAGAATGGGGTAAAAATGTAAATACCTTCTCATAATTGTGAGTTTACTAATGATTCTGACTAATCACAAGTATTTTGCATTATAATTTGTGTGGACTGTTTATATTTATTATGCAGATATAAATACACCCATGATCCATATACAGTCAAGCCAGAAATTATTCATATCCCTGGCAAATTCTGACTTAAAAACTACTTTAATTCAACCAACAAGTTTTTTTTTTTTTTTTACTGGAAACGACACACGCTTTTCCCAAAAAGATAATAAAAGAATGGCAAAAGAGGGAAACATATATTTCTCAGCTTTTATTTACATTTGGAACAAACTTTAAGTCAGAATTAGCCAGCGGTGTGAATCCCCCCGTGCTTGACTGTATATAAAAAGTACATGCATAGAAATATTTCAACATGAATTATTAAACAATATAAAAATGAGATATAAATATTTAACGAACTATAAGAGTAAAACACTGCAGTCTAAGTTGCATCATTTGGCTACTCGAGTGTTTGCTTGATTTATCTGCACTCAGTTTGAGTTAATAATGGTGTGGGAAATTCATAAACACACATTTTTTTCCCCTCCCAGATTTCATAAGTCATTCAAAACACTACAGACTCACGAGAAATATGCGCCTCTATGCCAGGAGATGCATGACAGACAAAACAAAGCAGATCCACTTCTTAAAGTCATAATTCCTATAATGCAGGTTATGATGAAATCTCTCCCAATATACACAGATCATAATGCAGTCCACACTCTTTATGCATCATTTTATATCATAAAGAATCACTTAAAGGGATAGTTCAGCTGAATAATCATCATTTACTCAGCCTTTACTCATTAAAGAGTTTCTTTCTTCTGTCGAACACAGAGAAGATCTTAGAAAAATGACTGTAATAAAATACAGCAGCTGTAGTGCAAGTGTTTTACACCTAAAAACTACAATACAATACAATCCATGAAAGAAATGTTAATCTTTACAGTAAATGTACCGTGGTTACCAGTATTTCACTGTAAAAAAAATACAATACAAACCATAAAATAATATCAAAGTTTACAGTAAAGTTTACTGTAAAAAAAATTACAAAACAAACCATTTTTTACAGTAAAACTTACTGTAATACTAGCAATCACAGTAAATTTCAATGTGCAAATTACGGTTCGTAATGTGTTTTTTTACAGTAAAATACTGCCAACCACAGTGAATTTTACTGTAAAATGTATGGTTTGTGTTGTATTTTTATGTTAAAATACTGGCAACCACAGTACATTTTACTGTAAAAATTATGGTTGGTATTGTATTTTCTTACAGGAAAATTAACTGTAATCGGCAGTATTTTTTCCATAAAAAGCAATACAAACCATAAATGAAATTTCGAATTGTACAGTAAAATTTACTGTGGTTACCAGCATTTTGCCATTAAAAAATACAATACAAACCGTACATTTTACAGTAAAATTGTACTGTGGTTGCCAGTATTTTACCATATAAATACAACGCAACCATACATTTTACAGTAAATTCACTGTGGTTGGCAGTATTTTACTGTAAAACATCAATACCAACCATCAATTTTACAGTAACATTTACTGTGGTTGCCAGTATTTTACCGGAAAAAGACAATACAAACCATAAATGAAATTTCGAATTTTACAAAAAAAATGAACTGTGGTAGCCAGTATTTTACCGTAAAAATACAATACAAACACATAAAAGAATATTCAAATTTTTACAGTAAAATGTACTGTGGTTACCAGTATTTACTGTAAAAAAAATGTATTATTTCAACTGAAGTAAACGATAATAATTTTTGGGTGAACCGTTGCTTTAAGTTCGCTATTTCAATTGAAATAAGCGATAACATTTTTGGCTGAACCGTTGCTTTAAGTTCGCTATTTCAATTGAAATAAAGCGATAACAATTTTTGGCTGAACGTTGCTTTAAGTTCGCTATTTAAATTGAAATAAGCGATAACAATTTTTGGCTGAACCATTGCTTTAAGTTCGCTATTTAAATTGAAGTAAACGATAACAATTTTTGTGTGAACCGTTGCTTTACAGTTCGCTATTAAATTGAAGTAAGAATAATAATTTTGGCTGCACCGTTGATTTGTAGTTGCCTATTTCAATATAAGTAAACGATTACAATTTTTGTGTGAACCGTCACTTTAAGTTGTTATTTCAACTGAAGTAAAGATTTAAACTATGCGTGAACTGACCCTTAAAGTTCATTATTCAACTGAAATGAATGATAACAATTTGGGGGAAACAGACCCTTTTAGTCATTATTTTAATTGAGGTAAACAATAATTTTTGGGGTGAACCGTCCTTTAGACTCATATGAAGACCTGATTGTGTGTCAGCTCGTCATTGAGGCGTATTTTAGGTGAGGACAAAACCTCCTCTTGAGGAAGAAAAGTCCTCCGTTTTTAGTCCTTCGATTGGTAAGAGAAGCAGTAGTTAGCAGTCAGCAAAGCGCTCCCTAACAGACTCTCGACAAACAAGACATTTCTGGAGAATCAATGCAAATTAATTCACTAATATAATCCAGATGGCAAAGCACAGAGGTGGTGTTTTCAGAGGCGTTCTGCTACTGGAGATACGGTTTTCTTGTTTCATGCTTGACTGGACTGAGGTTGAAGATGGAGAAATCATATCTCTGAATGTGGACATTTGCGGAGGATGCTTTTCCCCATGACAGTGCAGTGATAATACCCTGATATTGGTGTCACACACACACACACTGATTCAGACATGAGCTACTGAAAGCTAAACAAGACAACAACAAGAAGTCCATGCAGCCTGACATGAAACAGTTTCACAGCAGACATTTATGATGCATGTCATGGTGAAATCTGTGTGTACTGACAGAGCACTGCAGACTCTTTCTTATCATCATGTCTAAATTGCGTTGAGGACTGAAGAGGGCAGAGTCAAGGAAGAAACGCGTCTGATTGGAAGGCAAGTTAATGCACACACAGATCAGTCTACGGCTGCACCGCTGCAAATATGAGCTATAAAAATAGAAAGCACAAACAGCGAGCACTTACAAAAATATGCAGACGCTGAAGCACTTGAACAGCAGACGTCAATCACTCATACTCTACTACAGTACTGCAGAAATACTGGAAAACCCACATTCATTACAGCTACAGGATCCCACTCGGCAGCAAACACACTCAGCTTCTCTATAATACTCATTAGGGCTGCGCCAAAATATCAGTTAAGTGAAGCAAAAGTTTGCGAATTATACACGGACAGCTTAAACTAAATACCAGCTAAATTACTAAATGCTAACTAACTAAATTACTGAATACTACCAAATGACTAAATGGCTATCAACTAAATTATTAAATGCTTCCCTGCTGGAAAAACAGCTTAAACCAGCCTAGGCTGGTTGTCTGGTTTAGCTGGTAAACCAGCCTGGTTTTAGAGGGGTTTTGGCCATTTCCAGGCTGGTCTTAGCTGGTCAGGCTGGGAGATGACCATAGCCAGGCTGGGAGCCCCAGCCAAAACCAGCTATGTGCAGTTTAAACTAGGCTGGTCAAGCTGGTTTTAGCTGGTCATTTTCCAGCCAAAACCCCTCTAAAACCAGGCTGGTTGTCCAGCTTAGGCTGGTTTAAGCAGTGTTTTTTAGCAGGGATATAAACCAAATTTTAAATGCTAACTAAATGCTAACTAACTAAAGTACTAAATGCCAACTAAATCCAAACTAAATTGCTAAATGCAAACTAAATTAAATGCTTATCAACCAAATAGATAAACGCTAACCAAATGCTAACTAACTAAATTACTAAATGCTTATCAGCTAAATTATTAAACGCTAACTAAATAACTAAATGCTTATCAGCTAAATTATTAAATGTGACTAAACGCTAACTAACCAAAGTACTAAATGGCAACTATATACTAACTAAATTGCTTAATGCTAACTAAAATAATTACTAAACGCTAAAGTACTAAATGCTAACTAAAATAACAAATGCTAACTAACTAAATTAATAAAATAATAATTAACTAATTGACTAAATGTTTAAATGCTAATTAAATTACTAAATGGCAACTAAAATTACTCAATGTTAGCATAAATGTTTACTAACTAAATTACTTAATGCTAACTAAAAGCTAACTAAGTAAAAGTCTTACTAAATGCTAACTCACTTAATTACTAATGTTAACAAGCTACTAACTAAACTACTAAACGCTAAAATACCCGGCTGAAAAAAAACACCTTAAACCAGCCTAGCCAGATTGGGAGCGCAGCCAAAACCAGCTACGTCCAGCTTAAACCAGGCTGGTCAAGCTGGTTTTAGCTGGTCGTTTTCCAGCCTGAAATGGCTGAAAACCTACCTGGAAATGGGCAAAAGCCCTCTAAGACCAGGCTAGTCTACCAGCTAAAACCAGCCAACCAGCTTAGGCTGATTTAAGCAGTTTTTTTTCAGCGGGGTATACTAACTAGATTATGAAATGCTAACTAAATTAGCTACTAAATGCCAACTAAAATTACTAAAGGTTAACTAAAAGCTAACAAGCTAAACTATGCTAACTAACTAAATACCTAATTAAATTATGAAATGCTAACTAAATTACTAAATGCTAATAACTACATTACCTAATGCTAATTAAATGACAACTAAATTACAAAATGCTAACTGAGTAAATGACTAGACACTTAGAAACTCAGAAAAGTCGCCCCACTGAAGAACCGTAATGCATTGCACAGGATACAGATGCTCTTACCTTCTGAAGGTTGTAAAAATATCACAGTTAGCAACAGTCCGAGCACTAGCGAAACGTTTCCACAGTGAAGCAGCCATTTTGGCTCCTGAAGACGCAGTAGAAGAGTGAAGATTGTGAAGAAGTAAATGTCAGCGATCGGTCGTTCTCCACCGCTCAGCACTCATACTCCATCTGAAACACAGAAAAATACACTCAATTAGCCAACACGAAATTAGAAATTATTAGAACTCATCTCTAATAGCTGATTTCTTTACTCTTAACCATGATGACAGTAAATATTATTAGACTAGATATTCTTTAAGACACTAGTATTCAGCTTAAAGTGACATTTAAAGGCTTAACTAGGGTAATTAGGGTAAAGTTAGGGTAATTAGGCAAGTCATTGTATAACAGTGGTTTGTTCTGGAGACAATCCAAAACTAATATTGCTTAAGGGGGCTAATAATATTGACCTTAAAATGAGTTTAAACCAATTAAAAACTGCTTTTATTCTAGCTGAAATAAAACAAACAAGACTCTCTCCAGAAGAAAAAATATTATAGGAAATACTGTGAGAAATTGCTGAATCTGTTCAACATCATTTGGGAAATAATTGAGAAAGAATAAATATTGCACAGGAGACATAAAATATGACATTAAAATAATATTTTCCTAAAACAGATTCACTTACAAATACAAATTTCATCTGAAAACGACATGAAAAAAATACATATTACAAAAAAAACTACAAAACTACATATTACGAAATAAACTACAAAATTACATATTACAAAAAAAACTACAAAATTACATATTACAAAATAAACTACAAAATTACATATTACGAAATAAACTACAAAATTACATATTACAAAAAAAACTACAAAATTACATATTACGAAATAAACTACAAAATAACATTACGAAATAAACTACAAAATTACATATTACGAAATAAACTACAAAATTACATATTACAAAAAAAACTACAAAATTACATATTACGAAATAAACTACAAAATAACATTACGAAATAAACTACAAAATTACATATTACAAAATAAACTACAAAATTACATATTACAAAATAAACTACAAAATTACATATTACGAAATAAACTACAAAATAACATTACGAAATAAACTACAAAATTACATATTACAAAATAAACTACAAAATTACATATTACGAAATAAACTACAAAATAACATATTACAAAATAAACTACAAAATTACATATTACGTAATAAACTACAAAATTACATATTACAAAATAAACTACAAAATTACATATTACAAAATAAACTACAAAATTACATATTACAAAATAAACTACAAAATTACATATTACGAAATAAACTACAAAATTACATATTACGAAATGAACTACAAAATTACATATTACAAAATAAACTACAAAATTACATATTACGAAATAAACTACAAAATTACATATTACGAAATGAACTACAAAATTACATATTACAAAATAAACTACAAAATTACATATTACGTAATAAACTACAAAATTACATATTATAAAATGAATTACATATTACGAATACATAAAATTACAAAAATAAAATGGCATATTACAAAAAAAATATATATTATTTTACAAAAATACTAAACTTGACTCCTACTTTCGGATATTGGTTTTAAAAATTAAGCATGTGTAATTTATTCTGTTAAAAAAAACTATAAATTTGCATTTATTACATTTTTTTATTATTCCAAATTTGTTGTGATCCTTTTAATAAACAATTTGAAGTTTAATTGCTTTATTAATTTCCATTGTATTAATTAAAATACAAATTTAAACACTATAATACTCATAAAATCATAGCACATAGCACGTTCGCCTCACAGCAAGAAGGTCGCTAGGTTAAGCCTTGGCTGAGCCAGCTGGCATTTCTGTGTGGAGTTTGCATGTTCTTCTTCATGTTGCCGTGGGTTTCCTCAGAGTGCTCCGGCTTCCCCCACAGTCCAAACACATGCTCTATAGAGGAATTGATGAACTAAATTGGCCTTAGTGTGCGAGTGTGTGTGGATGAGTGTGTATGGGTGTTACCCAGTACTGGGTTGCAGCTGGAAGGGCATCTGCTGTGTAAAACATACGCTGGAATTGCTGGCGGTTCATTGCACTGATTAATAAAGAGACTAAGCCAAGGAAAATGAATGAATGATTAATTACAATACAAATTGTCATGAACTAACAGCTGTAATATTCATAAAATCAATCATACAAACTAAAATAAAAACATCTAAACCAGTTTTGGGCAGAATCTTAAACCCACTGTATTGTTACTGGCTCTGAGATGGCACAAATGCTCCTGCTCTGTCTGAAATTAATTTCCCCAACAACAATAACAACACAAGAGACAAGGCAATTGAGTCTAAAATGAAGCGAACACCTGATTGTCTGTCGAACTGCTGCATGAAATCAATAGCACACCTGTGATGGATCGCTCTTGTTTGAGTGATATTACAGAACTACATCATATCTTATAAACACAAAAACATAGTCATATTTTTGCATTTCATGATATGAATCACAGGCTCGTCACATAAAATTAAACAAATTTTTTGCACTTCTCTGCTATATGGATATTTCAGCCTGATCTCACGAGAAAACGTAAGTATTTTACGTTTTGACAGTTTAGTGGCTAATTCGTATGAATTCATACGAGTTCAGTCGTACGAAATTGTACGATTTTAAAAAGGAGGCGTGGCACCTAACCCCACCCCTAAACCCAATCATCATTGGCGGATGAGCAAATCGTATTAAATTGTACGAATTAGATCGTACGAATTCATATGAATTAGCCACCAAATCAAAAGCTACGAATTGCCGTGAGATTGTGTTGGATATTTCTATATGGATATTGCGAAATTAAATTCTCCACAAGAAAAAATATTGAATTTTATTTTAATCACAGGCTAATATTTTCAACTGTATGGTGGCGCAGTGGGTAGCATGTTCGCCTCACAGCAAGAAGGTTTAAAGCTTTGGCTGGGTCAGTGGTCATTTCTGTGTGGAGCTTGCATGTTCTCCCTGCATTCGTGTGGGTTTCCTCCGGATGCTCCGGTTTCCCCTACAGGCCAAAGACATGCGGTACAGAATTAAGTGGCTAAATTGTCTGTGGTGTATGAGCGCGAGTCAGTGTGTATAGATGTTTCCCAGAAATGGGTTGCAGCTGAAGAGCATCCGCTGCGTGAAACATATGCTGGATAAGTTGGCGGTTCATTCCACTGTGGCGACCTCGAATTAATATAGGGACTGAATGAATTATCCATGGCAACTATATTACCTGGAGCCCACTAGCCTAAATCAAGTCTGGTTTTTGACCCTTTTTGAGCACCCCTGATCTAAATGAATTGAAATCCCTTCCCAAATCCCTATTCAAATCATCTGGTCAAATGATATTCAGATCGCAATTAGTCTTGTCATGATACTGGAATTCGATATCAATCAGTACTGAGTGTAACCACAGATACAGTGACACTGGAGAGTTTTAAAGCAGTGAACATCAGCTGGTCTGTTTATAAGCGAACATACGAGTGATCCACTGATCGACTGATCTTCACGGCTTTAAAATGCTCCAGTGTCTCTGTATCTGTGGTTACACTCAGTAAACAGCGGTGAGTTCGGGAAACTGATGACCTTCACGGCCAATCACAGTCATTTCTGTTGAGCATGTGAACACAATGGCAAATCAGCGCTGTTTAAGAACGTGTTCAACAGCGCTTAAAACGTTTTTTAAAACGTCAGTACTGATTGGTATCGAATTCCAGTATCATGACAACACTAATTGCAATATATACCGCAATGTTATATATTTTTAATATCGTGCAGCACTGAACAAAAATATTCATTGGATTCACTACATTTTTTTAAGGTGTATGGTAGCAAACAATGTACAGTTGAAGTCAGAATTATTAGCCCCCGTTTATTTTTTTCCCCAATTTCTGTTTAACAGAGAAGATTTCTTAACACGTTTCTACACATAATAGTTTTAATAACTCATCTCTAATAACTGATTTATTTTATCTTTGCCATGATGACAGTAAATAATATCTGACTGGATATTTCTGATCACTAGATCACTGACTCTTTTGCCCCCAAATACACCCCCACTCTCCTCTCACTTAAACTCCTCACAATCACTGCACTATTTAACATTTGCACATTTAAAGTTTGCACATATTCATTGCACTGATTCACTTATTTAAACTGTACATACCCACTGTACATATACATTTGTAGTTATGTTTATGTTTATCTGCACACTTCTGATTATTAATAGCATCCTGTACATATATTCATTTATTGTAAATCTCTGTTCATAGCTAATACAACCTGTATATAATGTTCATAGCACATCCATCTGTAAATATCACCATAGTTTCTCTATAACTGCACTTTATAACTTATACCTGTATCCTGCACTTGCTGCTATTGCACTGCTGGTTAGACCTGAACTGCATTTCGTTGCCTTGTACTTGTACATGTGTAATGACAATAAAGTTTAATCTAATCTAATATTTTTCAAGACACTTCTATACAGCTTAAAGTGACATTTAAAGGCTTAATTAGGTTAACTAGGCAGGTTAGGGTAATTAGGCAAGTTATTGTATAATGATGGTTTATTCTGGAGACAATCCAAAACTAATATTGCTTAAGGGGGCTAATAATATTGACCTTAAAATGCTTAATAAAAAATTAAAAACTGCTTTTATTCTAGCCGAAATAAAACAAATAAGACTTTTTACAGAAGAAAAAATATTATCAGACATACTGTGAAAATTTCCTTGCTCTGTTAAACATCATTTGGGAAATATTTAAAAAAGAAAATAAATAAATAAATCAAAGGGGGGCTATTAATTCTGACTATACCTGTATGTGGGGTGAATTTAAACAAATTACATTCATTAATGTTCGACTTAATTTGCTCGTTTAAATTCTGGCCAGTTAAATTGTTTACAACCACTAACCTTAAAAAACATCATCATTTTTTTGTCAGTGATATACTCCACAAAAACAACAGAGGAACCATAATAAAACCAGCTTTCTGACTGAAGTCTCCCTCAATCTGCTCTGATCAGAGACGCACCGACAGCACAAAGCTCATCATAACCACACGACGGATTCGACCCATTTAAATTCCACACACAATATTCTGTTTGAAAGCGCTATCGAGCAGATCAAACATCTCAAAGGGGTCGACAGCCTCGGAGAAGAGATAACGCTGAATTACACACTTATCAAACTGCACATCAAGAGCATTACTAAAAAATGAGCAGTGTTTAAACCGCGGCGACGGCTCCGTATTAAAGCTAAACAGAGAATTCATTACAGCATGTTTAATACTGTGGCTATAATGAGCTATCAAATGGAAAGACTGTAATACACACCAAACACTGCTGGATTTAAAAATAATGCTGTAATACCAATTTTAAAGTGGTAGTTCACCAAAAAAGTGAAAATTCTGCTATCATTGACTTGTTTCAAACCTTTCTGAGTTGCACAAAAGAAGACATTTGCTGGAAACCTGTAACCATTGACTTCCATAGTAGGAAAAACAAATACTATGGAAGTCAATGGTTACAGGTTTTTAACATTGTTTAAAACATCCTTAATGTTGGAAGTCAATGGTTACAGGTCTTCAACATTAAACATTAATGTTGGAAATCGGTAACCATTGACTTCCATAGTAGGAAAAAAATCATATGGAAGTCATTAGTTACAAGTTTTTAACATTCCTAAAAATATCCTTAATAATGTTGGAAACCGGTAACCATTGACTTCCATAGTAAGAAAAACAAATACTATGGAGCTCAATGGTTACAGGTTTTTAACATTCTTCAAAATACCCTTAAATAATGTTGGAAACTGGTAAACATTGGCTTCCATAGTAGGAAAAACAAATAGTATGGAAGTCTATGGTTACAGGTTTTTAACATTCTTCAAAATATCCATAAATAACATTGGAAACTAGTAACTACTGGCTTCCATAGTAGGAAAAACAAATACTATGGAAGTCAATGCTTACAGGTTTTTATTATTCCTAAAAATATCCTTAATAATGTTGGAAACCGTAAGAAAAACAAATACTATGGAGCTCAATGGTTACAGGTTTTTACCATTCTTCAAAATACCCTTAAATAATGTTGGAAACCGGTAAACATTGGCTTCCATAGTAGAAAAAACAAATAGTATGTAAGTCAATGGTTACAGGTTTTTAACATTCTTCAAAATATCCATAAATAATGTTGAAAACCGGTAACCATTGACTTTCATAGCAGGAAAAACAAATAGTATGGAAGTCAATGGTTACAGGTTTATAACATTCTTCAAAATATTCATAAATAATGTTGGAAACTAGTAACTACTGGCTTCCATAGTAGGATAAACAAATACTATGGAAGTCAATGGTTACATGCTTTTAACATTCTTCAAACTATCCTTAAATTATGGTAACCATTGACTTCCATAGGAAAAAAGAAATACTGTGGAAGTGAATGGTTATAGCATCAAAATATATTGCGATAAATTTCATAACTCTCACTTTAAGACCATGCTACTCATTATATAATGCCAGAATGACAATATAATATCATCACGATGCAAGTCCACTCTTCCAAAGAACACATCAGATTTTATTCTTAAGAATATTTCATTCAATTATAGTCATTTTAATGATTTAATAATTAGTCAATGGAATCAGAATGGGAAAACTTATATCCTAGTTAAATAATAATAAATGTTAACAAGGTAAAGAGTAACAGAGGCGGCTGCCAGATCTATTTTCAGCCGTCAGACACACACATGAAAGTACTATAGTAATTTATAGTAAATACTACAGTGTTTTTAAATTGGTTTTTATGTATGGACGATAAATATTGCATCATCAAAAATGATTGAGCTGATGTCCATGTTTTGTGGGATAAGTCCAGATATTGATTATTGTGACAGGCCTACCTTTAAGCAAGACAGAAAGTGAGTATTAGATGATTAAAAGTAGCCTAAATATAACTAGAAATATAAGCATGCACATTTAAATCCACATTTCTACTCCCAACCAAAAAACTCCAATATTAGAAAGCCATATTGTGCATCTTCGCCTTGTGTCCGAACACAACAAAAAATATTGGAAAGCAAGCTTGTTTTACTTTACGCGAGATGAAAGCAACCGCCTCATATCAATTTAGCTTCAGAACTTCAATTGGGTGTGAGAAAGACCAGGAGAGTGTAAATCAATCTCAATTACAGGACAAGTTTTTCTGGAGAAAATGAGACTTGCTTGTGTGTGCAAAACTCACAGCCAGAATTCTAGATTGTGACTCGGTCGCCATTACTGCGTTTTGATCCAATAAATGCAGCCTTGATGAGCAGAACAGACAAAACACAGAAGAAAATCTGCACTACGGGAGTCTTGATTCTCAATGTTCAATGAGGACAAGCTATTTTTTAGGGAATGCAAATATGTAACTCGGACTACATTTGTTGAGGAACGCAAAATACGTTGCTCCGGGTGCGTTTCACTGCACATTTCAGCTGACAAATCAGCGACCTTCTTGCTGTGAGGTGATTGTGCTACCCACTGCGCCATTGCGCTGCCCTGTTTAGATTCAGCATCTGATTAATGCATGAACCAATCGAAGGAGTTCTCTCAATTCTCCACACGCACATACTCTCTCATCACAAACAAAAGTGCTGCTGTAAGAGTATCATTCTGCAGCTTCAGTTATTATATTTACATGTAATTACTGAGCAGATGCTTTTATTCAAATTAGCACAACAGACGCAAACCAAATCAACAAAGAGCAACGATATACACTAACCGGCCACTTTATTAGGTACACCTTGCTAGTACCAGGTTGGACCCCCTTTTGCCTTCAGAACCTTAATCCTTCGTGGTAGAGATTTAACATGTTACTGGAAATATTCCTTAGAGATTTTGCTCCATATTGACATGATAGCATCACACAGTTGCTGCAGATTTGTCAGCTGCACATCCATGATGCCAATCTACCGTTCCACCACATCCCACAATTGGATTGAGATCTGGTGACTGTGGAGGCCATTTGAGTACAGTGAACTCATTGTCATGTTCAAGAAACCAGTCTGAGATGATTCACGCTTTATGACATGGTGCGTTATCCTGCTGGAAGTAGCCATCAGAAGATGGAGACACTGTGGTCATAAAGGGATGGACATGATCAGCAACAATACTCAGGTAGGCTGTGGTGTTGATACGATGCTCAATTGGTACAAATTGACCCAAAGTGTGTCAAGAAAAGATCCCCCACACCATTACACCACCACCACCAGCCTGAACCACTGACACAAGGCAGGATGGATCCAAGCTTTCATGTTGTTGATGCCAGATTCTGACCTGACCATCCGAATGTGGCAGCAGAAATCGAGATTGTGCGTGAAAATCCTAGTAGATCAGCAGTTTCTGAAATACTCTAACCAGCCCGTTTGGCACCAACAACCATGCCACGTTCAAAGTCACTTAAATTCCCTTTCTTCCCCATTCTGATGCTCAGTTTTAACTGCAGCAGATCCTCTTGACCATGTCTACATGCCTAAATGCATTAAGTTGCTGGCATGTGATTGGCTGAGTAGAAATGTGCGTTAACAAGCAGTTGGACAGGTGTACCTAATAAAGTGGCCAGATAGTGTATACAGACTAATTTATTAGCCCTGTGAAATTGTAAGTACTGTTAACACATTTTTAAACATAAAAGTTTTACTAACTCACTTCTAATAACTGATTTCTTTTATCCTTGCCATGATGACAGCACATAATAGTTCATTATTATTACAAGTTATTTGCACAACACTAGTATTCAGCTTAAAAACTCAAGTAGATTAAGTTAGTTTAATTAGGCAAGTCATTTGGACAACAGTGGTTAGTTCTGTAGCCAAACAAAGGCTAACAATATTAAACTTAGCATTGTTAAATTTTTTATATATATTTTTATCCCAGCCAAACCAACAGAAATAAGCCTTTCTCTTGAGAGGCAGCAGGCAGTAGTAAAAGTAAAAACCTCTGCCTCTTTGGAATGGCACCTCATAGTCATTTACTTGCAAAGCACACACTTCTGGAGGCCTGATAAACCTGAAGCAGTGAATTGAGGTAAAGGTGTGCAGAGCCATTGGTCAACATTACAGGCAAGCATCTTCAATTGAATGCAAGTGGGTTTTCTTCAATGTTAACTGATGCCAATCTAATGTAAACAGAGGAGTGACGGGCACTCGTTTCAGCCCGTTGAAAATACTGACCGGGTTTTCTGCATAACTAACAATAGAGTAAGGTCACGGATCGACACGTTTTCCTCTGTGTAGCCAAAATATGTCTTGCTATTTCTCCAAACACACAAAATGTACAGAAACAAGAAAGCGAATCGTGTTTCAGTTTGTTTTTGTTGTCGGTTAAATATTGGACATGGTTAAAATTTCACCTCTCCCCCATTCGACTGAGTACAAATCTGGGCGTTTCGACAGGCTAGAAAACAAGGAGTCGTATTTTAAACAGGGAGGTCAGAGTTCTGAATATTGGTGTGTGTGTGTTTTTAGAGAAGAGTAATCTCTTATATGTGGGAAAAACCAGGAACATTCTGATTCTCTATTTCATGATCTCTTTAACTTTTGCTGTAAGTAGAGAAGCACAGATTCAGGTAATACACACACACACACACACACACACACACACACACACACAAACACAGACAATCTCTCACTCTCGTTCTCTTTCTAATAACCGCATTAGTCTGCATATCAGTCGAGCTCAAGCCTGCGTTACAAGCTCTAAAATGACATTTTGGAATTAGTAACGGAGGCTTGGGATGAGATGCGTAGTAAATTAGTCCTACACACAAGAGCATTTTAAGGACAAAAACTTGTGTTGTAAAAAAACATCTGAACAATGCCTCTATATGGTCACCAGACATGAGATCATATGCGTTTGGTCTCACTTTATATTAGGTGGCCTTACTAATATGTACTTACAGTGAAATTACTCATTTGTTATAATGTACATCTTGTCTAAATGCATGTGTAACCCACCGGTCCTACTGCATCAAACCTGGTCTAATTCTTGGTATGGGAGTAAGGAGGCTAAAAACCATGGCCTCTAATGTCTGTTGCAGGTCAGAGGAGTGAGGTTTACCTGGTTAGCACTTCTCTAGCTGCCTCTGTTACACTTACCCCCTTAAACCTCACACCCATCCCGGACGAGCCCCCACATGTAACCCACCGGTCCTACTGCACCCAACCTGGTCTAAGCTGGGATCGAACCATTGATTCTTTGTATGGGAGTCGAATGCTCTAACAAGGAGGCTAAAGACCATGGCCCTTTAGCGTTTGTCACAGGTCAGATGAGTGGGGTTTACCTGCTTAGCACTTCGCTAGCTGGCCTCTGTTACACTCACGCCCCTAAACCTCACTCCCATCCCGGACGAGCCCCCACATGTAACCCACCGGTCCTACTGCACCCAACCTGGTCTAAGCTGGGATCGAACCATTGATTCTTTGTATGGGAGTCGGTTGCTCTAACAAGGAGGCTAAAGACCATGGCCCTCTAGCGTCTGTTGCAGGTCAAAGGAGTGAGGTTTAATGCATAGCACTTCTCTAGCTGGCCTCTATTACACTCACGCCCCTAAACCTCACTCTCATCCCGGACGAGCCCCCACGTGTAACCCACCGGTCCTACTGCATCAAACCCAGTCTAATTCTTTGTATGGGAGTCGGTTGCTCTAACAAGGAGGCTAAAGACCATGGCCTCTAGCGTCTGTCACAGGTCAGAAGTGTGAGGCTTACCTGCTTAGCACTTCGCTAGCTGGTCTCTGTTACACTCAGGCCCCTAAACCTCACTCCCATCCCGGACGAGCCCCCACATGTAACCCACCGGTCCCTACTGCACCCAACCTCGTCTAAGCTGGGATCGAACCAGCGATTCTTTGTATGAGAGTCGGTTGCTCTAGCAAGGAGGCTAAAGACCATGGCCTCTAGCGTCTGTCACAGGTCAGAAGTGTGAGGCTTACCTGGTTAGCACTTCGCTAGCCGGCCTCTGTTACACTCACACCCCTAAACCTCACTCACATCCCGGACGAGCCCCCACATGCAACCCACCGGTCCTACTGCACCCAATTGATCGAACCGGCGATTCTTTGTATGGGAGTCGGTTGCTCTAACAAGGAGGCTAAAGACCATGGCTTCTAGCATCTGTCGCTAGACCATCTCCTTTATATAATTATTTTTTCGGGGTTTCACCTTTACTGAATAGGGAAGTAGAGAGAACTGACAGGAAAGCATGGGGAGCAGAGAGAGGGGAAGGATCGGCATAGGACCGCGAGGCGGAATCGAACTCTGGATGCCATGAGCACCGGAGTGCTAACCACTACACCACTGGCGCCAACTAGAGCACCATTTGAGGTCATAGGAGTGAGGTTTACCTGCATAGCTCGCTAGCTGGGGTCCATTACAGAGGCTTTTACATTGTGCTTATGATTTATTAAATACATGCAAGTAACTACATACGCAATTAAGTTATATGTAGGTTTGGTATGTGTAAGTTATATGTAAGTTTTATGTAGTTATACTGTTGACAATCCCTTACACCTTAACCCTCCCTTAAACCTACCATTACCATCAAAACGCTCCCTAACCCAATTTTTGAAGTACATAGTAGTAAAGGCCACCTAATATTAAGGCCCAATCCTAATGAAGGAAAATGAATGAAGGAAATCTGGTAGTAGATAAACTCAGAAAACCTGCTGCCCTCCAGGAATTAAGATTGAGACCATTGATTTTGACTAATAGTGCATGTTCACAAAAAAAAAACTGCTTGTTCAAACTACTTACTTAAAATGAATTTAAACACAATTCTAAAGGGTGAATTGGGACAACTTAAATTTGCAAAACGATTAAGTTAACTTGAAGGACAACATGAAGGAATTGTGTGGAACCCAGCGTTATTTACAGCGCATTAAACCTGCATTCACATTGAAAGCATGATCTTATAGAACTTTGTATCTTGAACGCAACGCATCACTTTGTATAAAAGCATCAGTGAAATGCTTAAATGTAAACACAGAATATAATGGATTTCAATGGAAACAGTGTTTTAACTTTCCACCTCTGAGTGTCATTCTCATCTCTTTACTTTCACAGCGTTTGCATGGATTACAGACGCACCTCACATATTTCTTCCACCAAGACAACAATTACTATGGCAACGAGTTGAGCGGCTAAACTTTTAAAAATCACCTCTCTTTTGTGTGCGTTTGCTTTTCCGCTGTTATCTAACAGAGACAATCGCAGTCAGACTGTTTGTCTGCATTGGCAAACGGTAATATCTGAGACCTTGGGGAGCCCGAGCTCATTATAACACAATGCCAAGCGTTGAAGACAGATGACATGTCACGCTCACTTTGTCCGCAGATTCATTCCCACTGACACGCATGTGCACAAACAAACACCCACCCACAAACTAAACAGCTTCATCTTTCTCTAAAATCCTAAAAAATAAATATACTCCACAACGCACGGGCTCAGCGTTTACAGCGCAGGTAGCGGGAAATCACAGGTAAAGTTGCACTTTGAAGTGTGCTTCATCAAAGCCTTCCTCCTCATCATCATGTGCCATGATTATTTTATAATGAACCTAAATATAAACACGTTTTCCACAGACGCTGATGAAGAGAGAGAGAACAAAACGTCCAACGCGGTAGATGAAATATAATTATGTTTCATCACAAAGCCGGCTATAGGAGATGTTCTGTCCTCCGCAGATGTACTGGAGATCAGTCACCGCTTCTGCGTGCCAGTTTTGACAATGCATTAATGTTGTTTTTGCTCACCATTGTCATTTAAAAGAATCTAACACTTGGACTTGGCGTTAAATAATTAGCAGGGACACAATGAACACCGAATAGCATCACTAAAAACTCTGAAGATCCCAGACTGTTTTTTAATTCTCCTTTCTCTTGTGATGTTTATGCAAATCGTTTAGAACATTAATTAAAAGTACATTAAAAGCATCATATTATTAAACCGGCTGACATAGCAAATTTTAGTTTAGATTAGATTAGATTCAATTTATTGTCATCACACATGTATAAGTACAAAGCAACGAAATGCAGGTAAATGGAACCCCCCGACCGTGCACAGACATCACAACTCCAGGGAAGACAGGTCACAGGAGGTGGAACAGGAAATAAAATACAATCAGGAGAGAGAGGCAAAAAAAAAGTCCCTCTCACCTTGATCTTAAGTTAGAGCAATGTGAGATCAGGGAGAAGAAAAAGCCCCAGCAATCTAGCACAAAAACACACCGACAAGACATAACATTGCCACAGGGGATGGGAACAGGGGGTGTGGATATAGTCCGGTAAGGGCGGACAGCTATCAGGTCCTGCAGCCATGGAGGCGCTGGTCACAGACCTGCCTACCCCCTCCAGTGGGTGAAAGCATACGAAGGCGTTGGATTGGGGCCAGGAAGTGTCGTGCTGTGATGAAGTTATGATGCGATTATTATTATTATTATTATTATTAAAATAAGTTCATTATTGTTTATTTCCACCCCATATTTGGACCAAATCGAATAAATTCATTTAGGAGAAAACTTTCTACCAGCCAACACTTTACTCCAGTAGTCTGCTCCCATTCATTTGCTCATTCATTTTCTTTTCGGCTTAGTCCCACAGCGCCACAGCGGAATGAACCACCAACTTATCAAGCATATGTTTTACGCAGCGGATGCCCTTCCACCTGCAACCCATCACTGGGAAACACCTATACACTACTGACAAATTTTAGCTTACCTAATTCACCTATATGTCTTTGGACTTGTGGGGGAAACCGGAGCACCCGAAGGAAACCCATGCCAACACGGTGAGAACATGCAAACTTCACATGCCAACTGACCCCGCCGAGGCTCAAACCAGTGACGTTCTTAGTTTGCTCCTATTTGAAGTTAAATTTAAACACAGGTGGTAAAAAGTACCATGTTGATCAAGGATATTTCTAATGGAAGGGGTCCCAAAACAGAGCCCTGGGGTCCGTTTCCATAAGGAGGTTTACAAGTTAAATTCTTCAGGACAAGGTTAATAAAAATAACCCAGACTGTTTTTTATTCACTTTTCTCTTGTGATGTTTATGCAAGTCTATTCGAACATTAATTAAAAGTACATTAAAAGCATCATATAATTATTACAGACTAACGTCGCAATTGAAGCCATGACACCATACAATAATTATTATTGTACGCTCATGCGTTTATATTCACCCCCGATTTGGACCAAATCGAATAAACTAATTTGAACCAAACTTTGTACCTGCCAACACTTCACATGAGTAGTTTGCTCCCATTTGTAAATTCAAACACAGGTGGTAATAAATACCATGCTAATCAATTATATTTTTTAATGGAAACATGTAAAGAGGTCCCAAAACAGAGCCCTGGGGTCCGTTTCCTTAAGGAGGGTTACAAGTTGAATTCTTCAGGACAAGGTTAATAAAAATAACCCAGACATTTGTTTTCATCTCTTTTGTAATGTTTATGCAAGTAAAAAGGCATTTTGAACATAGTAGGTACACAGTAAACCCTAATAAGTTAAGACTACTCAAATGACTTTTGAGTAATGGGAAATCGACAATTCAATTGAGCTGACCAAATGTGGTCTCTTTATTTAATTAACTTAAATGTTTAAGTACTGATGATAAAGTAAATGTTTAAGTACAGATAACTATAGCTGATAAAAAATGGAATAATAAAATAGCTAATAATAATAATAATAATAATAATAATAATAAAATAAAAATGACTAATAATAATAAAAATTGCAAATAAAAAAATATTAAAAATAGCTAATAATAATAAAAATAATATTAATAAAATAATAATAAAAATAGCTAATGATAATAAAAATTGCCAATAAAACTAATATTAATAAAATAATAATAAAAATAGCTAATAATAATAAAAATAATATTAATAAAATAATAATAAAAATAGCTAATGATAATAAAAATTGCCAATAAAAATAATATTAATAAAATAATAATAAAAATAATATTAATAAAATAATAATAAAAATAGCTAATAATAATAATAAAAATAATATTAATAAAATAATAATAAAAATAGCTAATAATAATAAAAATAATACTAATAAAATAATAATAAAAATAGCTAATAATGATAAAAATAATATTAATAAAATAATAATAAAAATAGCTTATAATAATAAAAATAATATTAATAAAATAATAATAAAAATAGCTAATAATAATAAAAATAATACTAATAAAATAATAATAATAAAAATAGCTAATAATAATAAAAATGATATTAATAAAATAATAATAAAAATAGCTTATAATAATAAAAATAATATGATTAAAATAATAATAAAAATAGCTAATAATAATAATAAAAATTATATTAATAAAATAATAATAATAAAAATAATATTAATAAAATAATAATAAAAATAGCTAATAATAATAAAAATAATATTAATAAAATAATAATAAAAATAGCTTATAATAATAAAAATAATATTAATAAATAATAATAAAAATAGCTTATAATAATAAAAATAATATTAATAAAATAATAATAAAAATAGCTAATAATAATAAAAATAATTTTAATAAAATAATAATAAAAATAGCTTATAATAATAAAAATAATATTAATAAAATAATAATAATAAAAATAGCTTATAATAATAAAAATAATATTAATAAAATAATAATAAAAATTGCTAAAGAATTTTTTTAAATAAAATAATAATACAAATAGTTAATAATAAAATGGCTAATAGACTAAACTTAATTGCCAATAAAAATAATATTAATAAAATAATAGTAAAAATAGCTAATAATAATAAAATTGCCATGTTGAAACGATATATTGTGCAGCCCTGTTATATACCACATGAATTATAAAAGATCCCAAATTATTTATAATTTAGTCTATTATCCTAATATAATTTCAAAGTACAGTACATAACAATCAAATAAGATTATTAAAACCATCAGACGCACTCAGTCATAAATAACCTTTCATTTCTGCATTGTAAAAATATCTCAGCAAAAACTCCTTAATACAAGAAATAAAACAAGAAGGAATCTGTTGGTCTCTCCCTAATATGGCAAATTAGAGGAATCGACGCATAATCAAATAAAGCTAATCAGCCTTAAAGTCTCAGACGGCGCATTCAGGTAGGAAAATCCTCCAGCGCACTGCATGATGGGATTAGGATTCAGTGCAAATCTACAAGCAAGGAATGTTTTAAGGCTGGCACCGGGCTGCACTTTAATAATCTGCAATCATGGGCATAACCTGGTGAAAAAACAGCACACACCCTGCTGAGATTGCAGAGATGTGGAGGAGTGGGAGAGTCTGAAAAAGAAAAAAAATATGCTTATTTCTCTTCATCACTGCGTCTGAAACCCATACACGGTCGAGAAACATGCTCGCTTTATGTCTGGAGGTTTAAAAATGGCAACAGCCAACCGTTATCATCTCTATAAACACCATTCTGTTTGGCAGATTTCGGACTGGATTTGTCCTGACTTGAAATAAAGGGATTAAACGATTAGCATTAGAGAGCTTTGCGCCATTCCTGACTAAGGCGTTGAGTTTTTTCTTTTTTTCTTTCCGTACGCATGAAGTAGAGATGTGGAATTCACTTCAACACACATGAAATAAGTCAAACATGAAGAATGAGCAAAAAAAATCTAGTGTCACAAATCATAATGCGAGCCAGCGCTGGAAATCTGTAATAAATCGAAGCGTTTCAGAACTCCATAACTCAGGCTAACTCAAAAGAGCTGTGCATCAAAGTTGAGCAAGCAATCATATGCATGAGGTCAAACACACAAGCTCAAAAATGTATATATATATGAAAGATCACTGAAATGCCCCAAAATGTGGGAGATGTTTTTGTAAGGCAAGCTTGTTCTAGAGTCTACCAGCAAAAAGAAAAGCTCCATCATTTTTACGTGTCAGGAGTAAGATACGCCGCTGACCACTGAGATCAGAAAGGGGGAT